>NC_091745.1:8678723-8751223 GCF_043380555.1 Nothobranchius furzeri | reverse complement strand
TTATAAGAAAATTACTCTTTTAAAGATAATTTAATGCTGTAAAGAGATCTGTCTGAGTGGAGTGTATGTGTGTGCATGTGTGTTTGTTAGCAGCTTGGTTCTCTGAGCGAGGTGGGGGGTCGGTGGTGTGGGGAGGGGGGTTTAGCCGTCTGTATCATTCACTGCCGCAGGTCTTCCATCCGCTGCACCAGGCAACTCCTTCCTGAGGTGTGTTTTTAAACTGGAAATGTGAGTGGAGTACGACTCTAATGGGGGTAACTGACACTTTAACAGTTAATCAGGTAGTCGATTCTGTATGACCCATTATATAAGCAACAATAAAGGGCTGGAGGCCAAAACAATCTGTTATTATGTCTGCTCTTCTTATTATGTCATATTCTGATAACTTTTGCTGTAGTTTAAGTCACATGTGTGTTTTTGAACTGAAACTGGTAGCTAGTCAGACTGATCACTGACATGTTTCAAGTAGCCAGGAGTTATTTTCAGCTGGTGCTGAACTGAAGGCTGTATATTTGCTGTACGAGTTCGATGCACCTACTGCAAAAACGTTGGACGGGAAGCTGCTGAAACTATCCTCTTGTGTTGCCAGTTTGAATAATAACTTCTCAGGTTTAAGGTGAGCTATGAAGTCCTTTCTGCAAAGCTGCTGGCTTCACATCCTGCTGATCAGAATTTTTCACAAACTGTTACCTGTTGAAAACCACCGGCTCGTTTCCAAGTGTTAGTTTTATAATTGAGCATGGCAAAAATGTAACCTAAGCCTTGTATATAAGCTCTGTACATATATCAGATGAGTTTGTGGAACACAACGTGCATGCAGCAGCTTCCACTAGCGTCAGAGGTTGGATGGTGGTGTTACAGTAACGTGAATGTGATGTGGTGCAGGAGGAAACGGGCTGAACAGCGAGTAAAACCGCTGAAAGAAGGGGACTTTTGAAAAAACAAACTAGAATAAGGAAGGAACCATGTGTTATTTTTAATCACAACTTCATGCAGCTCGACTCAACCAAGAATGAATTAACTAGTTAACTGTTCTCTAGCTTTTAGAGGGAAGAGAGTCAGCAGCTTTAACAGGCGTTTGTGGATATCTGAGATTCAGCAGCTATGGAAAACTCTGTTTGTATGACAGCTTTTACAGAATCATACAGGCTGCCTAAAGCCAGTTTCTTTTAATATAATAAAGAGACTGCCTCTGAGTAGCTGCTGTATGCAGATTATTTACTTTAATGTTCATAAATGTTTAGTCATAATAAGGATCTATGTGGAAGTTGTTTGCTTTAAAAAAAAACTGAGACTCATTGTCAAGACAGCTGTCTGCATCATACATGTGATGATTACACATATTTAGAGTTATTATAGAGGATGTAGTAGTGAGCTTGAGTAATACTTTTGAGGCCCTAGACATCGTAGTACACCTGTCAAGTTTCCTGTTTGCTCGATGAACTCGTATTTTAGCCCTCCTTCCTTCTGCCCTCTTCCCATGTTTCCCAAAAAGACATACCAGTCTCTTTGACTCGCTCCCATCTGGCAGGAGGCTCAGATCCATTCGGACCAGAAACTCTCGCCACAAGAACAGGTTCTTCCTCTTTGCTGTTGGACTCAAGAATGACAGTCATAGGGCTCCCCACTCCAGTCGCTTGGTCCCGGTCACATGACCCTGTGTTGTGTTTGTACCTGAACTGATCCGCTCTGATCAGTACCTACACTGTCTTGTATACAGCTGCCATTTCTCAGTATTGCCAATGTATAGTATTACTTTATCATGATTATATTCTTACTTCCTATAATTGTTTCTCCTATTTTTATCTTTCTTTTTGCATCAAGTACCGCAGCAATTTCTTAATGTTGTGATTTCTCGCACATATGGCAATAAAGCCCTTCTGATTCTGATTTGTATTTTCTCGGGAAATACTAATGGAGACCTGAGAGAGGTGACACCCCCCCCCCCCCCCAAAAACCTCATGTTTCAAACCCAAAACTTGACGGGTGTGACAAGTGTGTGTGACCCGGTGATGGTTCACCACCATCTGGATGAAGATTTGGGGCGATCTGATCCGACAGACTCAGAAACTGCTTCGCTAGTAGACCTTTAGTCTCCATCAGCCCTTCCCAAGTGGAAAATACAAAAGGTGGATTGGTGACTTGTCATGAAACATTGTGCCATCTTTAAAAACTGAAATGAAGGAGCGTAATAATGGTTTTATTGCTGCAGGACATGCTCATCCTTTTGACTAAATGTTGTTTTATTAAATACAATTTCTTCCCTCTTTGTCTCATCATACCATTTTCAATGAATCTGAATGTAAAAGGGTGAATTTAGATCACATCATGTGACCAGTTACAGTAACATACTGCTTTTAATGAAGATGTTTTCTCCCAGAGTGCTCATGAAGGGACTGTCAGTATTTATTCATTCATTCATGTGTTTGTTTCAAGGATGATGTGCTGCTTAACGACAGTCAAACTCTTGGAAACTGTGGCTTCACAAATCAAACAGCCCGACCTCAGGCCCCCGCCACAGTGGGATTAGCTTTTCGTCTCAGTGGTGAGTTGTTCATATTAGAGCACGTTTGTTTGGAGCTCAGATTGGTTGTGTCGGACACCTCCTCACGATTCTCTCCGTCTAATGGTTTGTCTTCTAGATGAGTCATTTGAGCAGCTAAGGATCGAGTCATTCTCCACTCCCCCAGAACTTCCTGACGTCATGAAGCCTCAGGATTCTGGCAGCACAGCCAACGAGCAGGCAGTCCAGTGAGGGCAGGGGGGGGGTTCGGGAAACGAGAGCTACAAGGGGGTTGGAAGGGAGGGCACGTTGGTTGAGGGAGGGGTTGACTTTTGGGAAGTGATGCCTCTGTGGGTTCAGTTTTCCAATGCCAGTGACACATCTTCAAGTGAGGCATAAATGATTCTAACTATGGATTCGCCGTAAATTTGCAGAGGCTCCAAGTGGTTAATTTTTCTTGAAATTAGCAAGTACATGCTAGATAAATTTATATTTCCTCACAAGACCCTACAGAGATACCTGATGGACTTGTCACAACACTGTCAGTCATCCGTCTGATTGGTGAAGGCTGAAGCTTTGAATTGTACCTCTTATTTAATGAATTCTTGTCTTTATTTGGAGTAAGACTCATGCTGCCTTGCTCGTGCTCTTTTTATTTGTTGGCTGAGAAGGCAGAGTCAATGAGGTTTAAGCTTTTGTGCTTGTGTTGCTATAGCGAGGGTTTATTGGTTTTGTTTGTCTTTGGCCTGGATCTGTGTTGCAACCATAAATAGAAGTTTGTGAATTTCTGAGTTACCATCTGTATTTTAAAAAACTTTTGAACAATGCTGAAATAAAAATAGATACTTGTTTTTGTTACTTCACCAATAAGTAGTTTTTATTTTGATCAGCAGCTAATGAAACAGAACACACCCTGTGCTAGACATTATTAACCTTTTTGTCCCAGTATTTGGTTTGCAATCCATAAAATCATAAAGATGGTGACTAATAATCGCCCAGATGGCATAAAACTATTTTAGGGGAGTCTTTGCAGTATGCTATTTAAACCCGTGTGCAGTGGGATGCACATCGGTTTCTTTATTCACTAAAATGCATTTAAAAAGGTAGTTTTTGTTCTAGTTTACATCATTAATGGCTTATTTCCCTATAAATTTATAGATGAAATAGAAAAAAATGGACATCAAAACTTCGGTGTAAGGCGTAACACTGGGTTGCATGATTTTGAAACTTGTAATATTTACGCCAAGAAAAGACGATTATGTCCTGGTGGATTTTAATTAAAGTGTTAAATGTTTGCAAATAAAAGCTGTTAAACAGTGGGACATGAACAGAGTTGCACTTGTAACCGATCAAAAATGAAAACATTTGTGTGGTTTTTTCACCTCTGTGCACTGTGGTATTTTGAACAATTAGCTGTCAGTGGTGAAAAGTGAGTTTTTAATATTGGAATCATGCAGTGCCACGGTTTAATTGCTTGTTATTTCTAATGTGAGCCTGTCAGGGTGTTCTATTATTTTGCTCCATAAAATGTCAGGTAAATTAAAATCTGTATATTGGCTCAAACTATTTTGCTAAAACGTTCCAGCAAAGGGCCGGAAAAAAAATTCAGTCAGTCTAAACTCAAAAGCTAATAGAAAAATTGAAAAGAAACTAAAAGGAGACTAAAGCTGTTTAAACCTTATAATTCCATGGTTATCTTTGATATTTTCAACGTTTCTGTTATGCTATTAAAACTTATTTTCTCCTTTTATTCAAATTAATTAGATTTTCCATAAAGCGTTAATAAAATATATGGCAGGTCTAGGTCTTGACTGACTCTCAAAACACATGTTCCCAGGGTTTTTAAATGTCTCATCGGTTCGTCACTTTGCCCGACAGTCCGTGAAAGCAACAAACATTAGCTTAGGAGCTAGCCATGTTAGCGGTCAGCATTGTGTTGCTAGAAAATGAGTTAAGTTCACCGCTTTTGAAGATAATTCGCTAAACCTTAAACTGTTGTTAGATAACCACATGGATGAAATTGGTTTGCTTCACGGCTCACCGGAACGAATGGACGTTCGAGAGCTTGTCTCATCGGCGGGTAAAGCCGTTTTGGATATGATGGAGCGGGAATGGCAGCCTCTGTCTGCGAACGAGCTGGAGCATCGGCTGGATCAGGTGGTGGAGGAGGTCCTGGAGTCAGAACTTATGGCAAAACTTCAAACGCAGCCTCTTCCTACAGTTTGTGTACAATTACTGCAAAGTAAAACAAATGCTGGTCCTCAAAATGTGGCCTCAGCGACTGCAGCTAGTAGCCTACCGGAGGAAGAGGCGGCAGGGTCCGATGGACAGCCGGAGACAGTGGACAGCACAGCTGTCCAGGTGAGGAGCTGTTTCAGATTAATGGAATTGAAAGTAAAACGAACTTAAAAAATACAATGGGATTTAATGAGCCGGATTTTTCACAATATACTTCATATTCAGTTGGTGTCACTTGACATGTTGCTTCACCAGCACATCACAGATCTGCTGCAAAGCTCCGAATCTAAGGCTCGGATGTCTGGAAGGGCTCGCTTGTCTCTGTCCCACACTGTCCTCCTGTCTCTGTCCCTGCTGTCTGAACGGATCAGCTACCGCTCTGTGTCCAAACGCTTCCAACTGGAAAAGGGAAACATCCACAGGATCTTCTTCTCCTTCTGTGAACGGATCAACATGCTGCAGGAGCAGCAGATCAGATGGCCAGTTGGTGGGTTGGCTGGGAATTTTTGTTTTCTTGTCAAACCATATTATTATTGTAACCTCTGTTTTTTTTCTGTTTTCCAGACAGAGAGGCTTTGTTGGCACTTTTTCCATTTTCCAGTCAGCTTGGAATAGATGAGCTAAAGGAAGATCAGCCTGTGCCTCAGATACTGGGAGTGCTGGGACACACACGGATTCCTATCCGTCTACCTGTAGGGAAACCTGAAACTGAGAGTGAAGCGCCTGTGAAGAAGAAAACAAAGAAGGAGGCTCATCCTAACTTCTGGTTAAACCTGGAGCTGGTCTGCAGTCTTAGAGGCCAGTTCTTGCACTGTAGAATCAGTAAAGGCTCAGATCTAGATAGAGGCAGGACTCTGGGAGATAGACTCAAACAGCATCCTGAACTAATGCCCTCAGGCTCCTGTCTTGTGGCCAGAGCTGGCTACCCACTCACTGAACAAATTTTAACCCCATATAGGAGAGGTTGCGGCCCAAAGGAGGAGCTTTTTAACAGAACTTTGGAGGAGCACTGTCAGATTTTGGATCGGTCTGTCGCCAGCCTGAAAGGCAGATTCAAACGTCTTACGTATCTGGATATAGGGAACAACGAGCGAGCCAGAGCTGTTGTTCTGACGGCGTGCGTGTTACACAATGTGTTTGTGAACTTGGGTCAAGTGCTTGAAGAAGAGTCTGAGAAAGAGAACACTGTGATTGAAGAGGAGGATGGGGAGGAAGATGACGATGGCGTACGTAGACGGGATACTGTTGCAGGTCTGCTGCTGAACAGCTGCGATTTTCTATCTGTGAGCAGAACTGAGCAAGAATAAAGATTTGTGTTAACGCTTGAGTCTGGTTTTATCAATGTGTGTGACAATCGCCATAAAACAATGTCAAGTTACTTGAACTGGTTTTGTTGCAAACTAGTTTATATTGGTCTGAAATATTTAAGAAAATAAGAATCAAGTCTGCTTTTGCCGATGATGTGGTCCTGTTGGCTTCATCAGACCGTGATTTCTAGATGTCGCTGGAGCGGTTCGCAGCCGAGTGTGAGGCAGCTGGGATAAGATTCAGCTCCTCTAAATCCGAGACCATGGTCTTGATTTGGAGAAGGGTAAAATGCCATTTACATGTCAGGGATCTTGTTCACGAGTGAGAGAAAGATGGAGCTTGAGATCGACAGGTGGGTTGGTGCTGCACCTGCAGTGATGCAGGCGTTGTACCGGTATGTCGCGGTGAAGCGAGAGCTGAGCCAGAATGCAAAGCTCTCGATTTACCGGTCGATCTACGTTCCTACCCTCACCTATGGTCGTGAGATTTGGGTAGTGACAGAAAGAACGAGATCGCAGATACGCGGCTGAAATGAGTTTTCCTCGCAGGGTGGCTGGGCTCTCCCTTAGAGAGTGGGTGAGAAGTTTGGTCATCTGGAAGGGGTTCAGAGTAGACCCACTGCTGCTCCACATCGAGAGGAGCCAGTTGAGGTGCCTCGGGCATCTGATTAGGATGCCTACTTGGTGAGGTTTTTCGGGTACATTCAACCGAGAGGAGACCCAAAGTAAGACTAAGGACACGCTGGAGGGACTATGTCTCTCAGCTGGCCAGGGAACACCTTGGGATTCCCCTGGAGTTGGCCCAAGTGGCTGGGAAAAGGCAAGTCTGGACCTTTCTGCTTAGGCTGCTGCCCCCGCGACCCGAACCCGGATACGTGGACAAAAATAGATGGATGGATTTAAAAAATGTTTCTGAATAGTACATTTTGAACTTAAATTGTATTAGATGCAACACAAGATTTATCAATTAAAACCAAAGTGGTATTAAACTATGAGCAGCACCAAAGACCCGATTGGTTTTATTCAAGTAGGGACAGATTACAGATATAAGCAGCTTTGGCAAGAGAGGAATCGCTTCTTAAAGGTAACACTCACGGCAGGAGTGATTAAAGTTTCACTATAATGAACTATTCCTGTCTTACAATTTATTACATTCACATCAGTTTGTTTAAACTATTCGTGATTAAACTGTGATGCTCTGGATATAGAAAGTAGGGCTGGGCAATAAATCGAAAATTTATCATTATCGAAATTTCTGACTCTTACCGAGATCACTTTTTCCCACGTTAATAAATTTGATAAAATTTAAAAGATGTGTGTAGGTTGGCAACGTTCGTGTCCCTTTAAGAAGCTGTACCACCTCCAGTTACGTAAAAATGTGACTCAAGGTAACACACGTGACAGCCGCATCTAGTGGACAACTTCTGTTTCTGCGCATACCTGTACTTATCGTCCATTTATTGTTATCGAGGTGAAATCCTCAATATATCGTTATATTGATTTAATGCCATATCGCCCAGTCAATCAATCAATCAAAGCTTTATTTATAAAGCGCCTTCCGCAACCCTGTCAGGAAGCCCAAAGCGCTGAACATGGTTCAGTTGTAGGTAAATATATTGAATAAATCCAACAATAAAAGCAATTCAAATTACAAAATACAAATTACAAAATGGATGAAACATTCTGGTACAGGACAAATGTGTAAAACAATGGATTGAGTGAACCAATGAAAACTGTGAAATAAATTCTACATAAAAGAGGGCCAAATTCAAACATGTTCAGGAAACGCCAAGCGGAGGAGGTGTGTTTTTAGGTGACTCTTAAAGACTGGCAGAGATGGGGACAGCCTAACTGAGGGTGGCAACTGGTTCCAGAGTGACGGTGCTAGGACTGAGAAAGCCCGGTCCCCACGGGTACGACACCTAGAACGAGGGACAGCGAGCAGGCCTTGGTCAGAGGAGCGCAGAGCGCATGATGGGGAGTGTCTGTTCAGGAGTGTGGCCAGATAGGGGGGAGCACCACTCTGGAAGAAATGATAAACAAAGACGAGGATTTTGAATTGTCCTAATAGAAAGCAGTCCGAAAGACAGAACTTACTGACATCTTTCTAATCCTACAGAATATGAACACATCCCATCTGTTAGTGATAATTTCAAATAGCTTCACTTTACACTTTGTGCGTTTTAATGGTGTTTTTAACCTTGGTGCAGCGACATCCGATTATTGTTACATCCACGTTTTACTCTTTCCATTCACTTCTTCAAACATTTCAAGTGGATTTGTCAGAACAGGTATAAAAATAATCGTACCATCATTTGAAACAATAAAAATATCTATGTGTTCTTATACTGAAAAAATACTACCTTTCTTTCTGTCACACCCAGTGGAAATATTAAAGGCATTGTACCACAACAAGCTGTTATATTTTTATAGTTTTAAAACAGTTCTGGGGAACAACCAAATCTGTCCTCTCTGGTCTAGTGCCCATCCTTTGACGTTGGCGCACTGTTCATCTGAGCCAGACTGGCGATAGCTTGAGCTAGATTGTTAATGGCGTCTATTTTCCTCTCCTCCAGTGCTTTCTGCTGTGCCCACATGTTCAGCTTCCTCTCCTGCAGCTCCATGTACAACTGCAGGACATCCTGAGGAGGTCTGGCGGGGCAGACGGTGGCTGCTGTTGCCGGAGGCGTAGGCAGGATTGGGGTGAACCTCTTGCTGGCTATGGCCTTGCCCACTCTGGTCCCACTGAGCTTGGCCTGATGCTGGGCTTCGATCTCTTCCCTGCTTTTACCCAACACGTCATGCATGGCTTTAAAGAACTCCCAGTGGACACTGGTGACTCCCAGTCTCTTGGCCCGCTCTGTGTTCTTCCTGTATGTGGCCAGCATGTTTCTCCACTTGAGGTCACACTCGTAAGCCTTCACACTGATGTCAGTGAGCCCTGACTCCAGCAGCTTAGCATTCACCTTCTCTGCCACCAGTTCCCACAGTTTCTTTTTCTTGCATACTGGCTGGTCAAAGGCCTGGTCCATTCCTAACCGGGTATTGACCAGGTGCCATGTAGCCTGCAGGGTCCAAATAAACTCTAGAAACAAAAGAAAGTAAAGGCAAAAGAAAAGATGTTTAATTGGTGTGTACACACTTTCCGTAGTTACCATATTTTAAAATTATAATATGAATAACATTTTAGCTTTAAGTAATGAAAGCGACATTTTCTCAAAGTTAGTGACTATGCAGACTATCAGATGTTACCAACGCACTCACGCATCAGACCCTTCTCTCATGATACGCGATGACTACATCTGTTTACTTTCACACATTTAATATTTACCCGCTTTGTTTTTATCGGTGTCCCCGCTAGACACAACTGTTTCCTTTGATTCCACCTCAGTATTTGGTATCACAATCGTCTCGATCATTTCCATGTCTTCCCAGTAAACCTAATATATATTTTTGCGGTGTTTCTTCTATCGCAGAATTTAACAACCTTTCAGATTCACCGATGTACGTGGTTGCGTAGAAAATCCGATGGATTTTACAACGATACCAGGTAACTTGGGAATTGTAGTCTGTTTTGTCCATTGAAACCTGCAGTTTGAGCCTGAGACGAACTACAATCCCTAAACGCATTGGCTTGTTTTGCACACGCTCCTATCTGACTTTAGTATGGAAAATGTAGTTTTAGAAGGTAAAAACGTACGTTAGGAGAGCGAACAGAAACAGAGTTTAAACTACAAATCCCAGAATTTTACAAAAGGTCCACCTCTCTGTTCTCCGCTCACTCCAGAAACCGCCCCCGTTTTGTTGTTTGGCTAAAGATGGCTTTAGCGGCTAACACAGGCGATTGCATTTTGTTTAACGATTTTTTTCGGGCATTGGCAACACCAGGTTAATAAAATAGAGTCATTATTTGTAGTTCGATATGCAAATAATGTAACATTGAGCAGATACACAACAATTACGTAGAATAACGCCTGCTAGGCTTAATCACGCTGTAGGCCTCTTTGTAGGGAGTGGACCTGGAGTTGGAAACTCAATTTCCCGTCAGCAATTGCGGCGTCAGGTGGTACAATTTTACTTTTGTCGTGAGCTGTAGTTTTTTTGTATTGATTTTGCCAGTTATTCAGAACCGCGGATTGTATACTTCAAAAAGGAACAGAGGAAGAGCCCAGGTTCACGTGTTGAGTAGTTAGCTAACACGTTCAAGTGAAGAGAGATGTTTTTTAACCTTTTATTAGTTCGCTGGAAGAGTCCAGGGATAAATCATCACCTTATCTGTGATATCTGTCTATGCAGGCAAACAGAAAGTTAAGCTAAGTTTATACGTGGCTTGCTGGTCAGGAGCCATGTATTCGTCAGTGGTGAAAGGTGACTGGAAACACTCGAGAGTTCACCCCAAAGAGGGTCACCAAGCATCACCAGAGTCTTCCTTAACCTGGTGCTTGACTCACCTTAGACCCGAGTCACCGCGGGGCGAACAGCAGGCTAGGCCAGGTAACAGCAGAGAAATAGACAAGAGGGCCAAAGTCTCTCAGTGGCGAGCCCTAGTGGCCATCCGGACGCAGCACATCAAGGGAGACCAGGCTGGCATTGCCAGATTCAGAGGACACGGTGGACTCCGACCCCTGCTGACCCTGCTTCAACACCCAGACTCCTCCAGGAAGACTCTGGATCTGGCTCTCAGCATTCTGGCCAACTGCTGCACGGAGCCAGAGACGCGCCTAGAGGTGAGTTAGGAATAAAAAGGCTATGTTCCACTTTTATTAAAATATTTATACATTTTATTTATATATTTATAAAATTAATTAAACTACGTTTGTTTAAATTTCAAATAATTTTCCACAACAGGTCCGTAGGCTGCAAGGAATAGACATTGTAGGTAAGTGATGCTTCTTTATATGGAGGATTAGATCTTGATCCATTTTTTGCTATTTGCAATTATTAGAGTCAGTGGGATATTATGCATTTATTTATGTTGTCTGTCTTAGTGGACATCATGAAGAGAAATGTGGCTCTGGAGTCGGTCCAGAACCGGGCAGCTCGGGCTCTGGGGAATTTGGCCATGGATCCAGAGAGCTCTGAGCTCATCCATTCTGCTGGTAATGATGAAATGTGGCCATCTTTCACTTCATTACTGAAAGTGCAATAAGATATGCACAAGTCTAGTTACTTACACACTAGTATTACAACCTCAGGGTATAAATAAACCAGATATGTATCAGTAGCATCCAGCAAGGATAGGAACTTTATACACAGGTTCCAAGAATCTTTAGCATCTAAATCTTTGGACATCAACAAGCTTTGATAGAGCATTATCTGTGATTGATGTGTTTTCTGAAATAACTGAGTTAGGGCTGCACAATATATCGAAAAATTATCGTCATCGGGTTAACAGGAGGTGCGATAGGCCCATCGCAAAGCACGTCAAAAACAGCGATAAATGTTTGGTTCAACATTTCCATCCGTGTCATACATCAGCTTTTTGTAAACCAGCTCTGTTTTTTTTACGCGGAAGTATTATTTGACCAATCAAATGTAGTCCTTCTGATATGCGGCCAATCAGATGGGTCCGTTCACGTAATACGCCCGCCCCCTACGTAGACCCTTAGGATGGAAAGCAACACCCAAACGGCGCCGTTCCCTTGTTCATCATGCTGGCTCAGAGCAACGAACGCACTTTGTGCTGATGTTTCTGGATTCAGCGCTGCTTTCAAACGTGAACGTGAGTCCGCTCGGTGTCGTTAATCATTTTTACCGGGCTGACTCCGACACGTGCCGGTGAACCAACCCACCTTCATGTCGCTAGTGTTAGCCCCAGGCTCCGGTTAGCTTCCAGCTAAAAGGCTACAGCACTCTCCTCCCAGTCCCACCCTGAGCTGCTAAAAAGGGCCTGGAAAAGTTCCCCCACACATCAAAGTGATTTTTCATTTGTGAGCTTTTATAACCTTGTTAATCAGGATAGTTGATTTGCTGCTGCACATAAACTCAGTCAGAAGCTCTGCTAGCCGGTTATCTTAAGAGGAGCTAGTTCAATTTGTTAGCTTGTTATCAGAATCATAGTTGCAGTTTCATCATCTGAGCTGCTTTTTAAGAACTAGGTAAACTTGTTCAATTTAGGGTTAAAAACAAACGTTTTCACATAGTTTCCATGTAGTTTTTTTTGCCAGTTCCTCTTCTGAAAGGTAGAAAATTGTTTTTCTCTTTCCCTCAGAAAATCTTAATATTCTCCTAGTTTGGCCCAGCACAGATCACTTCCCAATTACAGCAACAGCCTTATATCATAACCACATAAGTGGAGAAAATGTTCAGTAGCAATGAGAGAATTTGCTGTTGCATGTAAGTGATGTTAACTATTATTTAACATTTAAACTTACTTTCTGATTTTTTTTTATTTACTCAAAAACCCTGGTAAGGGATGTTTTTCTGTATTTGGAGCATCAGAAAAAGTTTTATGGTGGAGGTGATGTTTTAAAGTCACTGAGAAACTGCATGCATGCAGTTTGTTGTTTTGCTGCTAATACAGTAGCAGGTGCAGCTGCATATTTTTGCAATAAAAACGTTATATTGTAATGGAATTCATGCATTAGTTTTGTTTGCTTTGAACCCAGAGCAGACGTCACACGCCAGACGACATCAACACTGCATACTTTAGTATTTGTTCATTTATCGCGAGTAATATCGATATCGCAATAATAAGCACTGTTATCGAATATCGCAGGTTTTCCTAATATCGTGCAGCCCTACTTTGAGTTGATTTATTTTAAAGTCCCTTTCTGTTGTCACACAGGTGGCGTTCCTCTCCTCCTCCTCTGTGTGTCTCTGTCATCTGCTCCATCGTCCCCCACAGCTTCTCCGCCCTCTGACTCCTGCCCTAAACTTGAGTGTGCTCAGTCAGCTGCCCGGGCGCTTCTCTACCTCTCAGACACGCCTTCAAACCGCCTCTCCTTGATCACCCAAGGGACATTATCTGCTCTCGCTCCTCTCCTTACCCCTGAATATCCCCACGGGCTGCGGCGTGCGGCGCTAAGAGCCCTCCACGAGCTGACCAGGGGTTGTGGTGTGGAATGTTCCAGGGAGGTGTCCCGTTCTGGGGTCCTTGCTCAGCTTGGTGTCATGACATCGGGGGAGTCTGGTAAACCTTTTGAGGAGCTAGCACTAAAAACACTGGCTAACTTGTGCTCTCAGGGTTGCTTGCGACCTCTCGTGGGGTCCCTGGGGGTCATCCAGAAATTCACTGAGGAGGTTAAAAGGGACCCACTGAAGTCTGGAGTCTTTTTTAAGGCTCTGTGTTTGTGCTGCAAAGAGGCCGTGAACCGGGCCAAGGTGAAAGAGAGTGGTGGGTTGGAGGTGCTGATTAACTTTTTATCTTCTCATCAGAGTCACCCTCTTTCTAAGCTGGCTGTTCTGGCCTGTGTGGACTTTGTTTTTGACGAGTCTGCTATGGAACAGCTGCAAGAGCTGGGGCTGGTCCCGATACTCGTTTCACTGCTTGTCAAACTCACCAGAGGAGAGGAACAGGCGGTGGAGAAAGTGGATGGAAGCCTGTCCTCCAACATGTCTCCCAGTGAGCTGCGTCCCTCTTCATGTTTAGAGTCGTTTGACTTTCCTGCTCCTGAGGGATTCAAGAGGGAGCAAGGTTCCTCCAGCTTCTTAAGTCTCAGGTATGAAAACTTGTTTTATTACAGCTGTATGCTTTAAGATTCAGCTTCTTTATGTGCAACATTGTTACTCTGCAGGTCCTGGTTGCTGTCGGAGGGACTGATCTCTTCTGAGGGGGACCTGCTGGATGCATCCGGTGTAGATTCAGACTGGGGCAGTCCTCAGGTCCCACCAGCTTCGTCCTCTCAGACCTCCTCTCCAAACCCATATTCCAGTCCTTCCCTCAAAAGCTCTTCGTCTGTCTCTGTTCTTCCTAAAAAACCCGCTCAGTCATCGTCACCTGTCTCATCTTCTTCAGGGAGCGTCACTGATCCCCCCCCCTCCAGTGCTGTTCCACCACAAACCCCGACCATCTCGACCTCCGCTCCCAGTGCACCCCAAACACCCATCTCTCCAACAAAGTTCTCTTCTCCACAGAAGAGAAGAAAAGCTCAATCATCAGCTTCCCTGACTCAGGTCATTCTTGAAAGTCCTCCGTCTGCTCCTCGTCCCGCCGCCTATCACCACCCTTACCACCCTGAACCCTGGACCACAGAGTCTCCCATCCTGCTGCTGCTGTCCCGTTTCTCCCACGCCAGCGACCCCAGCGCCACTCTGGTCAGCTCAGGCGTCATGTCCGGCTTGCTTTACTACCTCACTCAGCACCAGGACCCCAGCAGCAGGTGCTTCCGTATGCTTTGCCGTCTGAGCTGCAACCCAAATTGTTTGCAGGCGCTGGTGCGGACTGGTTCAGTAGCTCTGATTTGTCACCATCTCTGCCTGAGGGATGAGAGATCAGAGGGACAGGCGAGGCAGACGGAGCGAG
Organism: Nothobranchius furzeri; assembly: GCF_043380555.1. NCBI lineage: Eukaryota > Metazoa > Chordata > Actinopteri > Cyprinodontiformes > Nothobranchiidae > Nothobranchius > Nothobranchius furzeri. The sequence continues at coordinate 8,736,711 of NC_091745.1, read as the reverse complement.
TCAAAGCCAAAGTTAAACAGCTGGGTAAGGTTAATGCAGCTCATCGGCTTATCTAACCGTTTCATCAAATAAAAACAATCATTTAAAAGCATCAGTTTGAATTTGTACTGAGACATGCTGACTCCACAGGTGCTGCTCTTCTGAATAATCTGCGTGTTCAGTGTGAGTCGGGATTCGGCTCCGGTGTTCTTGCACATGTGATGCTGTCGGGTTCTGAGTCTGATAAGATGAACTGTGCGCTCTCTCTGCCTTTCCTCAGCAGGTGAGTAGCAGATGTCTTCATGACCTGTACTTTGGATTACAAACGCCACAGCAGCCTCTGACTGACTGTAGTTTAGTTTATAATTGCATCAAAACGATCCCAGAAGGAGACCAGATACGATGAGCTTGTGTTTTTCTCTCCAGCAACAAATCCCTTTTGAGGAAGCTTCTCCTGGATAGTGGCGGTCTTCTTTTGGCACTGCTGCCTCTTGACTGCGATGTCGATGAGGATGAGGAAGATGAAGATCAGTGTGGAAGGCTGCTTTCTGATTTATTTAATTCCTCACGCCCAGGTGTGAGCTCCCCGCGACACTCTGTGTATTTCTCTGTCCTGGTTGGGTGCTTGTCGGCTCTGACGGGGACCGTTAAGACTGACTTGATCAAAGAGAACAGGAGTCCAGTTACAGCCCAGTGTGTTAGTAACTCTGACCAAGATTTGCCCCCTCCCTTGAAGAAGCCACGCCTTGCTGAGATGTGTCCCTACGAGGCGTCGGACTTTGACCTGGTCTTGTTGCTTGATGATGGAACCAGGGTCCCAGCCAACAGGGAGGCTCTAGCGGGACTGGAGGGGGCAGACGGCGCCGGCTCGGAGTACTTCAGGGCCCTGTTGAGAGGCGGGTTTGGAGAGTCTCAGGGCAAAGCCGACGAAGCTATTTGTATCAAAGATGTTAGCGCGGGTATGCTACTCCCGGTGCTGCATTACCTGCATGGATGTCGCCTCAGCAGGGATCCACAAAGGAACGAGCTGCAGAGCAGAGGCCAGTGTCAGCTCTTAGACACGTCGGTCCTTCGTGGACTCGGTGGCTACCAACGTGGAACAGAGGAAGACTTTCAGAAGTCACCTTTAGGTGCGATGATGATTGGGGCGTGCAGGTTTTTGGTAAACGAGCTGAAGGAGGAGCTGGAGGATAGTTTAGTCTCATTCCTCATGTCGTGCTCCACCAAAGCTACTGGTGCCTGTAGAGCTGCTCCCACAGAGGACGATGCTGAGAAGACGGAACCTAAAACGGACCAAGAACACTCCGAGGAGAACCTGGCGAGTCTGACGTCTGAGCTGGAGCTGACTGAACAGGCGAGGAAACTCGACGCTTTACTGCAGCAAACAGAAAGTAAGAACTCGTCCTTTGCTGGAACAATACAGGAAGTCATCACAGGACTCAAAACGAGCCTAGATGAAAACACCATCAAGAGAGTTATTTCTGTTTCTAAATCGGCCCGTACGCCTGTGAAGTCCCTCGATCCAGAAGTGAAGACGTTGGGACCAACGCAGCTGCAGAAGGACGTCCAGCCGATGAAACCAGCCGATCAGAGCTCCCGTGAGTCTGGAGCTCTCGTTGCTTTGCTCCCACAGCTGTACTGGTTTTCCCAGCGGCACAGCTACCCTTCTCTGGGCCGGGCCTGCCTGTCCTTGCTGCTGGGTTATCAGAACTACCCTAGGCCATTTCTGACCTCCGTCGCTGCTGGTTGTCTTCACAGACTGGCCAGAGAGGCCGACTGTACGGACACTCTGAAACAGGATCTGCTGAGCCTGGCCTCGGGGGCTTTAGGCTGAGTGGGGGGCTTCGGATAAACTCATCAGGCAGAGAACCAACCCTGAAGGTGCCATCATTGTTTTCCTTTACAACACGGCTGTGTGATAAACATTTTTCTTTTGCGCTAACAAAAGTGTAGATTTAATTTCATGGTATTTTGAGCAAAAACTTCTTTAAATTTTGATATAATTCATGGCATACTTCCGATAAAATGGATTATTTTCATTTGTGAAGCGACTATTTTTTACCCTTTTCATTTGGGAAACGAACGCCTGTACATTTGATGTAGCAGAGTTTATTGAGATCAGGTTATTTTGTACATAAATGTAGAAAAAATAGATTTGCATTGAGTTTGAATTGTCCTGTATGAATTCATGTCTCCAAATATATTGTTCAGACATCTCTCTGCCTCCTGGTGTTTGTGCTTAAAGGTTTTTGATTATTTGTATTTTTATTGGGTAAAAGCATCAGTATATGATAAAAATGATAAAGTCCTGGTTCCTTTTGTAACGGTGTTTGATGACTGCTCAGTTTCAGTAAGAGTCCTCGTGTCTCAGGGACACGGATCAGTTAAGTGGACAGTGACATCAAGTAGGGTTGAACTTTCTGAGACGTGCTTCAGCGTTTCCTCTTTCACGCGATACCGGGATGATGTCGTCTGATGGTGTGTTGGTCATCTCTCGTTTTAGTTGAGTTCATTTAACCTCCTTTAGACCGTTGTTGCAAAGTGACCAAATCACCCAGATGGAGTATCAGGATTAGTACGTTCATCACCAAGCCCTCATGTCCGGTCCTGGTGGAGGATGTACTAGTGGCAAGGGCAATAGGGTTTGTCTATCGCTGCTATGTTATTGAATGTAACAAAACATATAAAAACTAATTATTTTAGTTTTTAAACAAGACAGTAGGCCATTTAAAACACTTTAAAGTTGTTTCACATTGTAGGCACGTGTGTGTGTGTGTGTGTGTGTGTGTTCCCTCTACAGGTCTCTAACTAGAACTTCAAGAAGATGTTGCTGTTTGCTGAAATGTTTTTGGTTTGACGTTAGAGTCTGTTTATGAAACAAAAACTCAACAGTTCAGCTTGTGTTTCTGGGTCGTTAAATCTCTACCAAGGATGTTTGTAACAAATCATATTTTTAGGGGAGAGAAAACAGAAAATTGTGAAAAAATGAACTTTTAGGCACCAACGCTTGCCTTTTAATGACCAAATTGGCTTTTTTCTGAAAGAGTTGCAGGTTTATCATGTTTTTGCGTTTTCCTCGTAATTCTGTTCATCAAGATTTTACGTCTTTAGAAGATCAATACCAGTCTGATAATTAACACAGTCCCCCTTTTCCCCCTGATTCTTTTAGCTCAGAGGCAAGACACACTTGGATATCACTAATCAGTACACATGTAAATTTACAGTAGGTTGATTCACAAATGAAACGACTATCTACTTAACATTTAGATGTAATTGTACTGAAATAAAGGCTAAAAGGCTCATGCATTTGTCTTAAATTTGATGTGAAACCTCAGTGTGTTTAGTCATCAGAGAAATTGGGTAAAGGAAGTCACTGAATGACTGATTTAACAGGTTTGTGCAGGTTTCTGAAGCAACTAAATGTTAGAAAGCCCAAAACCATCAGTTCAGCTCAGACTTAGTTGGCTTTGTAGATCCAGGTATTTCTACAGGCCTGTTTCATGACATTTTGAATTGCAAAATATCAAACTGGTGTAATAATATTGCCTGCATTCCACTCCTGCAGCCATGCATGCTGATTAAATGCAAATAAGCTAACTGGAATGCAGCCCGGTTTATAAACTTGCAGTTTTATCACAGATGCAAGTCAAGCGTTTGCTGTAAAGTAGGCCTTTCATTTTCTCAGCTGCAGATCGTCAGTTTCTTGTAACCATATATGCAAATTGCGTTGCTCGCGTCCATTCAGCACAACGTCTGAGCTCATAGGGAGCGATGCAATCTCAGGTTCGACTGATTTCTGTGAAACACACAGAATATTTTTTGCAAGTCTCTAATGCATCCTTAGCACCCTGACCTGCATGTTTCAGGAGATTTTCTGCTTCAACACCTGATTTAATTTAGTGGCTCATTAACAGGCTTCAGCTGGAACGAACGAGGAGCTGTTGAGATAATTCAGTCGTTAAAATATGCAAGGCAGTGAGAAACGCTAACCTTTACTTTTTAAAATTTCTGCATTTCTAGTGCGGTAAAGATACCCGAGCTCATTTTGAGTGTTAATAGATAAAGCAGCAGCAGCAGCAGCTCTCATCGAGATACAACAGGTAGTAGGTTTATTCCAGGTCCTGCTTCTTCTTTGGTCAGTATAATGAGAGCAGATCGACCACAGACACTCAGCTGACAGACGCCGACTCAGTGATGGGAGCTCTCGTAGCCGTCAGGAAGAGCGTTGGCATGAGGGTTGTGGAACAGAGTGTGGTTTCCATCTCCCCAGGGAAATTTCTGGAATGATACAGGTTAGTATGAACAAGTTTCAGACGAGGCGGTTAACCCATGACCCTGAGGCTCACCTTGGTGCGGATCCTCAGGTGTTGATACGGCAAAAACTCTGGTTGTTCGTGTCCGTGAGCCTGCATCTTCATGTAGGCGTTGGCCATGCAGACGGCCACACCGGGCAAGGCCAGGACGAATGTCAGGATCTTCCAGGTCCTGGCTGTGGAAAACACACCCAACCAAAAGTTCAGACTGACACCATACCAGCCTCGGACCAAAATGTGTCTCAGTGCAACAATCATCTTAACTAAGAGTTTGTTGAGCGTAAGGTTGCATTCACTGACCTGCTCCCTCGTGGCTTGATTGTGACGCAGCTGCGAGAACCCGACGAGCAGCTAAAGCAGCTGAAGACATCTGCAGGACAAGTCAAACAAGAGCAGCGTTCCTGTTATCACTCAGCTGGTTGTGATTCTAAAAGGTAACCAAGGTTTAACATAAACAGACCCAGGTTAAAGCTTTAGCACAACAAGAAATCTCAAACATACGCATCCCATGCAACAAGTCTACTCACAGTGGTTCCAGCATTTCTGACATCTGCTCGTCTAAAAATAAACTTAGAGGCGGGCCCTTCTACTGTTGCAGGAATACTCAAAGGTCAAATCTTGTAAACACTTACTTTTTCAGGCGCTCGGTAAGCTTCGCTATCCTCTTTTTTGCTTCTCAGAACTGTTGTTTTTCTGCTTGTTTGTCCTTCAGTCGGTCCCAGGTTGAACTCACCGTGTCAGACTCCTCCCTCTTCAGGTTGTCCCTCAGCCAGGGAAGTTTATATTTGGGAAAGGTCAAAAGTCCTGCTAACACGTGACAGCTGGGACGAGGAAGGAGCTGCAGCAGAGGGCAGTGAGTCTGCTTTAACCACCAGAGGCAGAAAAATGCCGTTTTAGTGGTTACATGAAAGCACAGAGATGATTATCCTGTTAGCAGCAGGGAGTCGATCGCTCCACGGCTGTTCACTAAAAACCACCACAGGGTTCCGCTGGGGGTCGAAGGTTAAATACCGTGTCTGTTTGATGTACCTTTTCAGATAAGTAATATCAGTTTCTCTGTTTTTATTATTATTTGGACGCAAGTTTCCATTTTTATATGTTCCTATAAATTAGAGGTGAATTTTAGAGGGAAAAAATGAAAAGCATTTTGTGTTTGGGCAGCAGGTGGGTGTGTTCAACTCAGAAAGACAACAGTACACTTATTTCAGATTTATAGTCCATCCATCCATCCATCCATCCATCCATCCATCCATCCATCCATCGTTTTCCGCTTTCCTGGAGTCAGGTCGCAGGGGCAACAGCTGAAGTCGAGACGTCCCTCTCCCCAGCTACTTTAGCCCGATTTATAGTCAATTAAAATTTATATTTTTCCCAATTTTTTGGGGAGTTTTAAGAATTAATATTTGAAGCAATCGACAGAATTTAAATATCAATCAATCAATCAATCAAAGCTTTATTTATAAAGCTCCTTCCGCAACCCTGTCAGGAAGCCCAAGGCGCTGAACATGGTACAGTAGAAGTACAAATATATTAAATAAATCAAAATAAAAGCAATTCAAAAATATAAGCAATTAAAAATACAAAAACAGGTGAAACATTCTAGTACAGGACAGATATGTAAAACAAGTGATAGAGTGAACCAATGAAAACTGTGAAAGAAATTCAACGTAAAAGAGGGCCGAATCAAACATGTTCAGGAAACGCCAAGCGGAGAAGGTGTGTTTTTAGGCGACCAAATTGAGTGTACTAAATAATTATTGAGTGTACTAAATAATTATGAAAATGTAAATTATGTAAAATGTGAATTCATTAATTAATGTAAATTAATCAATTTAGGTGAAATATCCAGTAAAATGTGGTTCTTCTGATAATCTATACTGAAAAAAAGGTTCATGTTTATGTATGAATATTTTCAGCAATATATTTGGAAACATGCAGAATGAACTTTTTTAACGCTTTCTGCTTTCGTTGGCACTCGTCTCAGGTGAAGTTTGAGTCTGACACCGCTGGACTCTAGATTAGCTGTTCAAGAAGAACAAAACGTTCTTCAGCATTAAAAATGGTATTTTTGCTTTAAATGAACCATTTTAATGAAAAACCATGGGTAGGAATGAATTTGTGACTCTTTTGCTCCGTGCAAAACATTTCCCAAGAATTATTTTTGAAATTTATCAGAATTTTTTTGTCAAGCCTCTCATCAACATAAAAACATAAAAACCTTCTAATTGGACCAAAAATGGAGATTTGGCATTTTTAAACTGCAGCTGAAGGCTGCACAAAAGCACTCAGAGGCTGGGTCGGGCTTAGTCCCATTTTGGATGACAAGTCTTTCTCTCTCTCTCTCTCTCTCTCTTTTTTCTTTCATTCAAAATTAAAACAAATAAAACATATAAACAATAAGAAATGCATAACAAAAAAATCAAATTTGAATGAAAAGGAGCAGAATGAAGAAAAACATCTTATAATTTCTGCCCCCTTTTCCAGAAGAAATAATCAATTTATAAAAAATTACCATTTGTCTTACGCACATACAGATTCATTTTAAACTTCTTCCTGTTCTTAATTCCAGTGCGATCAGGATCTTTTTCATAATTATTTAGTACACTCAATTTGGTACATCTTTTGAATATATGAAATGAGTTTTTTTTAATTTCCCTTTTAATCTTTAAATCAAAAAGGAAAAGATCCACCAGATGGAGTATTAATGCAATAAATAAGATGTTTCAGTGTCAGTTTAGCACTTGTTTGTCATGTTTGTGGAGTTTCCATCTCCTTTTTCCCGTGTGGTTTCTGATTTTAGATTTGCGTTTATTTTTTTAAACCACTGCAGCAACAATATCTCACGTCTCCGTTTAGCCAAAAACGTTAATAGTAAAGCTTAATGCGTCTTTAGAAAGTAAACCATCTTTCCTTCCACTTTAAGCACTTGATTATTTCCTCAGGGATTTTTCAACATCAGATGTTTCGTAGTTTCTGTTCAGACGACTTCACAAACAGCGACAGCAATGCCATACAGCTGGATGACTGATGTTCTTTAAGCAAAAGTAAGTCACTTAAAAAAGGTAGATAGTTCTTTCAGCCTTAATGATGCATTTCAGCAGCATTAAATGATTCTCCGTCCCCCTTCCTTCATCAACGGTGAACATATTCGCCCAAAAGATGAACGTTATTGTCTTTATGGAATTGTCTCCAGTTGCTTTGCGTCATGCGTGACCGGCCATCTTTGTTTAACTTTGCTCTTGCAGTAAAATTGTTCATTTTTCAGCAGTTTCTGGTAAGTTTGCAGCGTTGAGTGCAGCGGTGCATACATTTATTTGAGCTGGGTATGGATGCAGTGCTGAAGGAGCGCAGGATGACTGACAGCCAGATCAAACCCACTCAATGGGTTCTTTATTTGAAATGAAAGAGCTGCATTTCCACCGATGGGTGTGGAGGACACACACACACGCGCACACACACACTGGGACGTGAGGAAACATCGCAGACTCAACACAGCAAAGACTGACACACTGGGGATTTGTAAACACTCCACAGCATCCCTTTGCAGCCGCAAGGTCTGTGCTTACTTCACGCCAGGAGAAAGACAGCTGCCGATTGTGTGTGTGTGTGTGATACAGTAAGTGTGTGTGAATTTGGACTGAGGTGAGGCCAGACTCTGTCTCGTCTCTCATTGGTGAAGCTTTGATTTCTGGGCACTTCAGAGAAGCTCACACCTGAGCTCTTTATTGAGTTTATAATTATCTCCATGGCAACGCTTTCCATGATGGGTGTTACTACACCCTCAAGTCATTTTAGGCAGGCAGGCAGAGCATCCAGACCAGACAGAAGAAAACTATCCCAATGAACCCCTTTTTCTTGTTTTACATTGAAAGTTAAAAGGCTTTAACAAATAAAAAGGTATTATCACTGCTTGTGTTTACATTTTACATCTCCTTGTTTACTGCTACCGTTTAAGACGCTGCACCAACACTGAGCCGATGAATTCAGGGATGTTGGGGCGACTCTGCTGCAGACTCCCGAACAAACCTTTCAGCAGGTTCTCCATAAATAATATCCTGACTGACGGGAGTCTGCAGGCGATGCTGAGCGAGGTAATGCTTCTCTGCTGTGGAAACTTCCACATGCTGACCATAACTGGAGCAGGTCCCATGCAGACAGAATGAATGCAGGGCCAATTATCTCCTGAATGTTTATTTACAGTCTGGCACAGGAAAAGCACTTAGAGGACACCTCCCGAGGTTTACTGTAAGTGACTTGTTCAAGGTGTGCTTTGATTTCTAACCAAACACGTAACTAGAAGTAGTCAGAACCTCCAGAACCGCATATATTACAGAACCTGACTTTAAAGGTCTCCCCCTGAGTCTGACTGGATCATTAAAACCAGCTTTCAGCTGAAACACCTAACACATCACACTGTAGATTCCTTTCTTTAGCCTGCATGCTACATGAAGCTGAACACAAATACTGAGCCCCCTGGAGGTGGCCCACTGTGCTTTACAAGTTGGATGGAGAGGAGCATAAAACCTCTGATAAACACTGCTGTTCCAGTCTCTAGATGGAGAACACTAAGCTCACCACAGCCGAACTCTGGATGATAGTAAAACTCATCGTTTTACCTTTGAAATAGGTGAGCTGTTTAGAGATCCAACTAAGATAAATGTTTAGGCAGCACTTTGAACAAGTTATTGCAACAGAAACTGATTTGCCTCATTGATTTAATTGGACTGGGTATTTCTTTGGGCGTGTAGGTTCTTGCAGAGACGATGAGACCTAAACAGTTAACAGTTAATGTTTAGTAAACTATTTTTCATGTGCGTTTATAAGGTTCATTCACATTCAAACAGTCATTTTGGTGAGAAAAAAGGACAATAAAAAAAAGCCTAATTCTTTTATATACCGTTTGGTTTATTATCACAAATCACAGCCTAATTTGTGCTTTGGGCAGGAACCACGAGCAGAAACGATGGCAACAGAGCTGTTTTTGTATCTGTCTCTCTTATCCACTACAAAAAAGATCATGAGGTGAAAAGATTATTTGTGAATGATGTAAAAATATGTAAACAAAGAAACAAAAACTGTGTGTTGAATTTTTATGTCATACAGCGGGTACGGAAAGTATTCAGACTCTCGTCAATTTTTCACTCTTTGTTATATTGCAGCGATTTGTTTCCTCATTAATGTTTACACAACACCCCATATGCACAGAATAACACACAGTTTTAGAAATTCATGCAGAGTTATTTGAAGATACAAACTGAAATATCACATGGTCCTAAGTATTCAGACCCTTTGCTAAGACATCCGTATTTAACTCAGGTGCTTTCCATTTCTTCGGATCATCTTTGAGCTGGTCCTACAGCCTCATTGGAGTCCAGCTGTGTTTGATTATATTGATTGGACTTGATTAGGAAAGCCACACACCTGTCTAAGACCTTACAGCTCACAATGCAGGTCAGACACACACATATATATGTACATGTATATGTATATATATATATATATATATATATATATATATATATATGCACATATTTACACACACACACACACACACACACACACACACACACACACACACACACACACACACACACACACACACACACACACACACACATACATGTATATCTTTATATATATGTATATATGTGTATAAATATGTGCATATATGTGTGTATATCTATATATATCTATATCTCTATCTATATCTATCTATCTATATATATGTATGTATATGTATAGGTATATATATGTATATGTGTATATTTATATATGTATAGGTATATATATGTATATGTGTATATATATATGTATAGGTATATATATGTATATGTGTATATATATATGTATAAGTATATATTTGTATAAGTATATATATGTATATATATAATTATGTATATGTATATATGCATATGTATATGTATATATATATATGTATATTTTTATGTATGTATATATACATGTGTGTATATATATATATATATATATATATATATATATATATATATATATATATATATATATATATATATATATATATATATATATGTATATCAATATGTATATGTATACAGAGCGTCGGTACTGACACCCGCCGTAAAATGGACATTTAACCTAATTGTGACGTTTAACCTCTTGCAATTTAACCTTCCCCTCACCCCCATCCTAACCTTAACCAGCTTGCGCATGCAAAGCTCTGATTGTTGACGTGCTCCAGACATCTGCGTCCTGAGCACGGCCACAGTAACATTATTAAATCAGGTGTCGCCACCTCAAAAACAAATTTAACACGCGATCGTTCATGTCAGATCATTTCCTTATATGTTTTCTGTCTTTTATTCTTTTATTTGTGCCTGATGCAACCCGCTGCTGTGGAGCGAGGCGCATCACCTTGTCCTCCGGTGATGCACCTCACTGATGCGGCCGGCGAGCAGCGCTCACTCCACTGTTTCTGTGGTCGTTAGATCTTTTAGAACTGCAGTTCAAAGGTAACTCATGAGGTGAATATATATGAACCCAGGTAGCAGTTTTTCTTTAGGATTGAGAGGAGATGCAGGAAGATAATAAACAGGCAGGTCAGAAAAATAGTCAAATAAAAACAAGTTAGTTTTTGTACCTGCTGGTTGCAACAAACAGACACCACTGAAGGTAATCAGAAGTGAGGAACAGAAAATGAAATAATTATTTTAATGTTTAGAGCAGCAGGAACTCTGAGAGGCTGCAGGCGCATCAGTGAGTTTGCGGCCGCTGCGCAGGGGGAGGGGGGAGAGGGCTGAAGCAGAAACTACCGTTGTTAAAAGAAATGTGTTGGAAATGTGGGCGCAATTTTAATTGTCAAAAACTCCAGCGAACCAACCGACAACCAACAAATAGGAAAAAGAGGCTACAATTTGTAACAGCTCACCAAAATTGGACAGTAGAAGACTGGAAAAATGTTGCCTGGTCTGATGAGTCTGGATTTCTGTTGAGACATTCAAATGGTAGAGTCAGAATTTGGCGTAAACAAAATGAGAACATGGATCCATCATGCCTTGTTACCACTGTGCAGGCTGCTGGTGGTGGTGGTGTAATGGTGTGGGGGATGTTTTCTTGGCATACTTTAGGCCCCTTGGTGCCAATTGGTCATCGTTTAAATGCCACGGGCTACCTGAGCATTGTTTCTGACCATGTCCATCCCTTCATGACCACCATGTACCTATCCTCTGATGGCTACTTCCAGCAGGATGAAGCACCATGTCATAAAACTCCAATCATTTCAAATTGGTTTCTTGAACATGACAATGAGTTCACTGTACTACAACGGCCCCCACAGTCACCAGATCTCAGCCCGATAGAGCATCTTTGGGATGTGGTGGAACGGGAGCTTCATGCCCTGGATGTGCATCCCACAGATCTCCATCAACTGCAAGATGCTATCCCATCAATATGGGCCAACACTTCTAAAGGATGCTTCCAGCACCTTGTTGAATCAATGCCACGTAGGCGAAAGGGGTCAAACATCGTATTAGTGTGGTGTTCCTAATAATCCTTTAGGTGAGTGTATATATATGTATGTGTGTGTGTGTGTACACATATGTATTTTATTTTACATATACATTTAATATACATATTATATTTATAGATGTTTAACTTTTTTCCATGTTGGATATTGAGGAGAAAATGAACGCCAATGCAGCGTGACATGATGACCTCATCAGTATGCAAATTAGTGTGTGACATCATCTGGCAAATCTATTGACTTTCTGGGTCGACTTCAGCTTCTTATTGTCGAAGGCAGGTGGCAACACTGGTTTGGAAGATTTCTTAGTTATTCTGAGTCAAAATTGGACAAAGCATTTGTGTTATTACATTTTCATTTGAATTGTTATTTATACCTCGCATAAAAAATAAGCCAAAATATTGCCCCCCTACACACTTTCCTTACCTTGTACAAAACTCAAAGCTCTTCATTGCTTCAACATCTAAATGACTGACACACTTCTTACAGATGAGACAGAAGCAGACAGACAAATGTTTAGAGGTGAATCATGGATGAAGGAGTCATGAGTCAGACAGGGGTTGTGTTATTGTCTTGAGCTCTGTACCACCAGGGGAGACGATGTGGTGGTCCACACATGTGACTGAAGTTTTCCTAAAGCTCCCTTAAAGCAAGAGGTTTAATCATAATATGTGGTTTTCTAGTTTGCATTTTGTGCTGCCGTGCACGCGGTCAAGACATAAACTTTACGTTAAGAATTAGCTTTCCGGGCATTGTATAGAAAATGATCCTAAAGACTGTTGTTACGTCCTTTCTGGCCTCAGCAGACTGCAGTTTGTTGTTTTAGCGAGCCAAGTAATGCACAAACCTCTGTAGGAAATTCCAGTTGACTTGAAATAGCATTTTAGCCACTGATCATAGATCCACACAGAACAAAAGGTCATTGCAGAGCCTGTTTTAAGAGCACCGATTCTTTTAATGTGTCTTTTTGTTCTTCAAAGGTGTTGTGCGAAAAATCGGTGAATGCAAAGCAGACTTCAGAGCAGCTGAACGTTCACATGAAATCATATTTGTGAAAGGATACCTCACTTGATAGAAAAAATGTTTTTGTGCTCATTGCTGTTCATTTTTATGTAAAGTCTAATTTTACACTTGAAAAATATGTTTTATTTGTAGTTGTTTAGTTTAGTTTTAGTTCTGTGGATCAGAACACATTTTAGCATCACTGACGGAGACACTGCATCTTGTGAGTTTAGAATAAAAAAAAACTTTCAAACTATGCAAAAGCTCCTTTATTTTCTTTTACATGGTACAAAATACGTCCCTTAATTGTCTTATTTTTAGGCACAGAGATCTCTTTAAAAATAACATTCCTGACATCTGTGATCAAGTTTAATGTGTGAAATCAGGAATAATTAGCTCAAATATTTTTTCCTCCGAGAAATTTGTATAAACACACATCCAATATTGATGTTTACAAGAAGATTTGAGCTTTCTTTATGATGCACGTGTGTGTTGTGTGGTCTCAGCTAATGGAAACACACTGCTTAGTCAGATGTGTGTGTGTGTGTGTGTGTGTGTGTGTGTGTGTGTGTGTGTGTGTGAGAGAGAGAGAGAGAGAGAGGGAGGGAGAGAGAGCAAAAAAGACAACGTATATAAGACCCTATGAGGCAGCAGAACTTTAATTTCCAGCGTTCCTGTTTCCCATCCATCAGCTGGTTCTCTCCCAGTCTTTTGAACACCGACTCTTCATCATGCTGCTCCAAGCGCTGCTGCAGACGTCGTTGGTCCTCTGGTTGGCTCAGCCAACGCTGCAAGGCGGTGAGAAATACACAGTTTTAAAATACATTTTTAAACAATTAAAACTTTTATCACATTTCAGGTAGCCATCATGATGATTTCAGTACTTCAGCACAGTATTGTAATATTTCCTAGAATACAGAAGTTTGCCTTATTTGACTGAGGTATTTATTTATTCGTATGAGAATTATATATTCACACTTTCTGAGTCTGCAGTTTAATTAAAGGTTTTGCTTGTTTGACTTAGTTTTACATTTAACTCTCTCTTGCATAGTTTTAAGGTGTGTGAAATATGACTAGAGTTTTGAAATGTGCTATAAAAATACCTCAATGTGTGTGAGAAAAAATAAAGCTGAAAAAATACATTTCCTTTTTAAAGAGAAGTCATTTCCATGCATTTGGATTTTTGTTCAGGTAAAGCTGCAAAAATGAGCAATTTATTCGTTTTTGTGAAACATTCTTAAAAAAAACGTTTGGATCTGTATCAAAGACTCTGACTTGACTGATGAGTTTCACTTACATGTTACATATCAAGTCTGTGAGACAGAAAGAAAGAAAAAAAACCCTGCTGGGCTTTTGGCTCCAGCATCATCAGTCCTGCCAAGTCAGTGTGGTTTATGTTCTCTGATTTTACCGAATCAAAGGAGGCGATAAAAAGTTGACAGAAGCAGGAAAAATCTGACAGCAGAATGTGAGGAGAACCTGCAGGCTCCAGCTATAAAAGCCTCCTGTTGCAACATGAGATCACGACTCCCTCAGACAGTTCTCACACATTTGAAATGAAATAGTGTCTTCCTTCATTGTTCTGATTCTTTCTAAAATAGTTTGATCAGACCATTTAACACAATTCCTTGTGCTAATACTGCATGTGAATAGACTTCATCAATTAATAATAGTTTTTCATCATCTGAATAATTTGACGTACTCTTGAATTCATTTAAAATGAATGTCATACCACAGCAGACAATGTTTCTATGTTTTGTGTATTTTTCTAAACTTTTATTAATTTTTTTTAGGATAACCGACTTTTTTTGCAATGATATTATTTTCTTTGTTTCAGGGGTTCAGCCTCAGAGTGTATCCTATGGACGAGTGCTGCCAGTTCAAAGTACGTATCCATGCAGCTTGATTAATCACTTTAAAAGCAGTTATGATACTCCTCACAGAAATCCAGCTCTCTAGTTGTGAAGTTGTTGCTGCATGCATTTTTTCTCATTTCTGCATCAGATGTTGGTGTTGGAGTAAAACCTGGAGGTGAGTCTGTCTCCTATTAAACTAATGCCAATATTAGTAGCTAAATCACAAATAGTGCTTTAAATTACTACAAGTGATTATTGTGCATGCACTAGTGTATAATTTGTATTCTGTGCTGGAAAATCAATTAAACAACCACACGTCCTCTAATGCTGGAGAAATATTACCGTACTAAGTGTAATAAGTGTAATAAGTGCTCCCTAATGTAAAACACACAAGTGCCAACACCAGATACGACAATGTATTTATCTACTTACCTACCACTTTATATACCAGCTCAGTGACCTAGTGGTAGAGTGTCCGTCCTGAGACTGGGAGATCAGGGTTCGATTCCTGGTCGGGTCAAACCAAAGACTTTGAAAAATTGGGACCCAATGCCTCCCTGCTTGACACTCAGCATTAAGGGGTTGGATTGGGGGGTTAAACCACCAAATAGTTCCCGAGCACGGCTGTGTCTGCAGCTCCCCCCCCCCCCCCCCCCCCCCCAGGGGAAGGGTCAAATGCGGAGAACAAATTTTGCTCACGCATCAGTGTGTGTGACTAACGGGACTTTAACTTTACTTGTCAACTTACTGTGTATGACTTATCTTCACTTGTCATCCAGAATCTTCTGGACAGCCATGAAACTCACAGAACAGCAGTGAGAATGTGATTGCAGTAACCACATTTGACCACAGGATGTCATTCTTACATATTGCAACTTTAAATACTGAGCCGTTACAGTGCAGAAGGTGCAGCATAAGAAACAACCACTGAAAGGCTGATGAATACATGAAAGTTTTCAATTTTGATATTAAAAGTCACTAGAGTTGTGCAGATTTGTGATCACAAGGCGATTCTACCTGTGTGAAGCATAGTAGCTATAAGCAGCTTCACCCTGATTGGTTCTGATCCGGGGCTCTACCAGCTGACTGCTTCCTGAGGATCTTAGAGCCCTGCTGGGTGTAGATACAGTGAGGACACATGCATTTTTGCCCCACACCACTGAGTGATTTATAAACTAGTAAAAGCACTTTGAACTTGATTTATATTAAATATTATCATGGGCTATTATGGGCTGCCTAATGATGCAGTTGGTAGCACTGATGACAAAAAGAAGGCCACAGGTTTGAATCCGAGCTGCAGCCTTTCTGCACGAGTGTAGCGTGTTCTCTCCATGCATGTGTGGGTTTTCTCTGTGCACTCCAGTTTTCTCCTACTGCAAGGAGGCCTGTTGCTGCAGGGACAGCAGTAGCTCAGGAGGTAGAGCAGGTTGCAGGTTCAATCCAAGCTCTGACCAGAGAATGGTGCTGTTGTGTTCTTGGGCAAGACACCTAACCACCTTGCCTGCAAGTGGTGGTCGGAGGGACCAGTGGTGCCAGTGTTCAGCAGGCCCCGCCTCTGTCAGTGCTCCCCAGGGCAGCTGTGGTTATTCATAGCTCTTCCCCACCAGTGTGTGAATGGGTGAATGACTGATTGTGTTGTGAAGCGCCTTGGGGGGTTGTTGAACCTTAAGGTGCTACACAAATACAGATACAAATATACGATTGAAACTTATGTGACAGTATAACATGACTAATTCAAAGAGCAAAGCGGATCGGTTTGTAGTTTAGTGCTTCCGAACATAACTTGCTGCATCAAGCGATCCTTTTCTCTTTCCTTTAAGTTACGGGAGCCCTTGGAGCGCTGGGCAGCCGCTACAACACAAAAGCTATGAAGACTGGAAGTATGCTGAACTCTTGTAACAACACAATTATCTCAAAAACCATTAATGCCAGAAAGGCTCATGCTATTTTCTGTTGGTTTGTTGTCATACTTAATCAGTTGGACGTTATCCTGCCGCTCAACTCGGTGTTGGTAAGCACTCATCAAACGTTTACATCAAATGTTTTTGCACAAAACCCAGAATCAGACCCCCCCCCCCCCCCAATCCCATTGATAAAATACAAACTGCTAATTTATTACCTTGTTTTTATGATTATAAGTCTGAACAAAAATGAATAATGTTTAATATTGACTCATTTGGGATGAAACACAGCAGAAGTGAAACAGCTTTTTTATTTGTTTTCCACAGGAGGTTATAGATCTCTCGGTTTGGGAGCCAGAGGCCTGAAGCAAGGTGGATATGGAGCCCAGGGAGTTTATGGTAACGGATCAAATCCTCACAGCCTGTTTCCACTGATGTCCGCCTCCTTTTGCTCCTGTTTATTTATCTCTGCTGTGATTGCAGGTGCCAGTTTGGGAACAGGAATGGGTCTGGGCCCAGGACTTACTAATGGACTGGGATTTGGTTTGGGCCAAGGCGGAAAACGTGGTGAGACTGACAGAAAGGGAGAGTTTATACTTTACACCCCAGAACAATTCTGTCATATCTGGCCTGTATGGAATACCAGGGTATTGGCAATAATCCATTTTTTGGCAACGTATTGCAGTTTTAAGTTCAGAAGTCTGAGTATTTCAAACCCCATTGCTTCAAACATTAAATGAAATGAAATTAAATTAAATTATCGCTGTAGTTTCACAGCTACCTTAAACCAGTGTCTGTGATTTTTGCAGCTTACGGTGCTGGTCTTGGAACTCTTCCAGGTACATAAACTGACATTGTGTCTTTTTCTTGTGTTTGTTATAAATACAGTGAATTACATTTCCCCTGAGCCTCTGCTTGTTTGTAGTTGTCTGTTAAAACGTCTGTGGAGCTGATTTAATGGTGCAGACAACATCTGTAAACAGTGTTTGTCTGAATAGACGATAAAACGGCTCCTGTTTCCTTTCCTTGCCAGGATATGAAGCTTTTGGAGGCGCTGGGTATCCAGGAGCTCGACCAGGTGAGTGCTGCATCGTGTCTTCATCACTTCCTGTGCATAGTTTAATTTGCGGGGAAACACACTCTGGTTTTATGCATGCAGATAAAACAAAAGCATACCTTTTATAAATCCCATATCAATGACATTGTAGCTAATTATCCTACAATTTAATCCACAGCTTCACAAATATATTTACGGTTTTCAAATAAAAACCAGCTTCTGCTTTAACCCTCTGGGGGCAGGTGTTGCAGATTTGCCCACCTGGTTACTCCACATTCGGATTTCATGAGCATTTTTTAACTCAGAAGTACCCCTGAAGGACTTAGTTGTTCGTCCTTTTATCAAAACTTATTTTGAGCCTGAGAGCATTAAAATGAGTTCAGGTTGAGTGAGTCTTCTATCAGCGGGGTCAAGAGAGAACAAACTCATTTTACACTTTATCTTTGTTGTGTGTGTGTCCGCACATCTGTAAGTGTTTTTATGGTTCATTAATTATGAGGTTAAGTTGTTTTTTATTTGCTTGAAGCCGTACCTGTAGGATAGCCAAAGCTAACGTTTTATTTTTGTATCAACACATTTTCCTGTGCTGTTCGTGTGTGTGTGTGTGTGTGTGTGTGTTGCTGCCTACTGAAGAAGTGTTTCAGCTTGAGGTTACGTGAATCAGAGGGCTGATGAGCATAAAGTTTTAATGGGATTCACAGGAAGACGTAAAAAACTCGTGGAGTTTTCCCTGAGAGGCGCCGTATCGTCGTTCAGGGCTACTAATCGTCATGTGTGACATGCATATTGTCTAAACTCACATGACTCAACTGAGGGATTTCCCCATTCTAAACATTCACATTTCAGTTGTAAAAAAATGTGAAACTTTGTGCTGAAAATTCAAATGGATGAATATCACAGATGATTTTAGAGAAGTGCAGAACTTTGCTCTGTGATCCTTTGTTGCAGACACCTGTCTGCTGTAGCGCTGTGGAAGATAATCTGCATTTGTTAAATGTTTATTTTATTTATTAAGAGAGCAAAGCTATCCAAACCAACCTGGCCATAAATGAAAAGGTTACAAGGACCCTTCCGGTCGACTCATCGGTCCCTGGAAGAACAAAAAATTGAATGCAAATCAACGAGGCTAAAAGAGCTATTTTCTAATCCGCTTTGTCTTGAGCCCTGCATCACACAAGTTGTACTTTATTTAAATGAAAAGGAGCAAAGTGTGTTTCGACCATCCCACTCACGTTCTTTGATATTTATCAGCTAGTAAAAGTTTGTAATTAGCAAGGCTACAAATCAAACATGCCACATTTATGACGTCACCACAGAATCTCCTCTCCCCTAGCGTAGCTGCTACTTACCACATGACCAGATTCATGTTGGTTATTTCCTCCTGAAGGAAGGGTTTGGAGTTACTTACAGACATTTTTCCTCTGCTCTTTTCCGTGACTGGTTTGATGACGTCACCTTGGTGATGCACATTTGTAGTTCTGGATATATTTTTACAAAAAACCAGAAATATCGTTTCCCACCATTTGAAACAAGCCCGTTCTTGGCACTAGGGGTTGCATGACTTAATTTTTTAATAAGTCGACAGTCAAGTAATGAACATCGAGTCGACTTCGACTAGTCGTTGATGACGTCATACACCTGAAGCGGCGGTGGGGGGGTTGGTTCGGTGGAGTTTTTGACAATTAAAATTGCGCCCACATTTTCAAAGTTAAACACATTTCTTTTAACAACGGTAGTTTCTGCTTCAGCCCTCTCCCCCCTCCTCCTGCGCAGCGGCCGCAAACTCACTGATGCGCCTGCAGCCTCTCGGAGTTCCTGCTGCTCTAAACATTAAAATAATTATTTCATTTTCTGTTCCTCACTTCTGATTGCCTTCAATGGTGTCTGTCTGTTGCAACCAGCAGGTACAAAAACGAATTTGTTTTTATTTGACTATTTTTCTGTCCTGCCTGGTTATTGTCTTCCTGCATCTCCTCTCAATCCTAAAGAGAAACTGCTACCTGCGTTCATATATATTCACCTCATGAGTTACCTTTGAACTGCAGTTCTAAAAGATCTACCGACCGCAAAAACAGCGGAGTGCTAGCTGCTCGCCGGCCACAGTGCGTCACCAGAGGACAAAACAGATGATGCGCCCCGCTCCACAGCAGCGGGGTGCATCAGGCAAAAATAAAAGACAGAAAACATTAAAGGAAATGAGCCGACATGATCGATCGCGTTACATTTGTTTTTGAGTGGCGACACCTGATTTGATAATGTTACTGTGGCCGTGCTCAGGACGCAGATGTCTGGAGCGCGTCAACGATCAGAGCTTTGCATGTGCAAGCTGGTTAAGGTTAGGATGGGGGTGAGGGGAAGGTTAAATTGCAAGAGGGAAAAAGTCACAATTTGGTTAAATGTCCGTTTTACGGCGGGTGTCAGTACCGACGCTCTGGCACAGCGCGTCGCCTCCGCCTCGATCCAGACGCGCAGGTGCTCGTCACCTGCTGTCTTTTCCGAGGACTGCATCTTGTCATTATCACGTGACAGCGACTAGTTGATGACAGGCATAAAAAGTCACTACAGAGCAGTGAAGTCGACTAGTCGACTAGTTCATACAACCCCTACTTGGCATCAAAATGCATTTTTAAAATTCACTGACATCATGAAACCCATGCCAAATAACAAACAGGATGGAAGCAGCATTTTTAGCCCCATCGACTTGCATTCATTTTTTCATTCTTCCTGGGACCCATGGTCCAGAAGTAGATGGGTGCGACTTAGGCTCCCTACTGGACCCAAACCTGGCTGTAACACTTTTAGTGTGTCTGTTGTGTTTGTAAAAACGGAAATCTAGTTTCTCACAGTGCTATGGAGTATGTTGTCCCACTTTCCTTATAGAACTGTTTTAATGTAAGGACATTGGAGATTTTGGACAGTCTGTTTAGGGTCAAAGATCAGATATTCTCCTTCAGGATTTTCTATTAGAGAGGAAGATTCATGGTTCTGTCAGTTACAGCAAGCAGTCCAGGTCCTGAAGCAGCAAAGCAGACCCAGCCCATCACACTTCTACCACCGTGTTTCAGTGTTGGTGTGATGATGTTTTCCTGATTTTTAATACCAGAAAGAATGGGACACACAACTTCCAAATAGTCCCACTCTTGTCTCAAATGGCTACAGATTAAAAAAATAATAAAAAAAAGTCTCAAGTATCATCAAGATGCATGAGACAGATGTGAGACTATTTTGGTCAGCAGAGGTTGTGTTCATTTTCATAAACGTCATTTTTCTTCTGTCCTGTTCTTAATGTTGAGTCATGACCTCTTACCCTTACCTAAACCAAGTGAGGCCTGAAGCGCTTTGGATGTTGTTGGTTATTTATTTCTTACACTTGTTAAAAACAGGGCCCAGTGTGTTGCTTTTTGAGATCTTTCAGCCTACTTCCTGTTGTCAGCCCTGGGTGTGGATAAATTAGCTGAACTCAGCTTTCCAAATAATGCAGTTAACAACCAATCAGCAGTTAGCTGCTTTGTTTCCTTAATCAATTCAATAATCATCGTTATCTTTTCATCTGATTTATGTTTGTGTTTAGTGGTACTGACTGAATTCATGCTGTTTTGGCACATCTTAGATTACAGATTACGTAAGAGCTGGTTTTGTTAAACCCCTTTATTTAATTAATACTTTCCCTGAAACTCAGACTGCGTTGTTGACGAGGAGTTATTTCAGTCCTTGTGTGCATATGTAGATCATTCAGTGTGTTTCCTGTGAAGGAAGCGCTGTTGTGTGTGAGCCTGCAGGAAGTTGTGAGTGCATGATGATATTTCTCTGCCAGGTGTTTCTGCAGCAGATTTGGGTGGACCTGAGGTGGCCAGTCTGGGCCCATCTCTTCAAGATCTTAAGAGACAAAAGAGCAGAGCTGAAAGTCACTTGTATGGAAACCAAGGCAGAACTCTTGGAGCTGAATCCCCCATGGAGAGGAGAACCGGTGAACTCGGTCGGTCGGTTCCTGAGCTACATGCAAGAATTGAGGTCAAAAGCATCGATCCAGTCCTTCAGTCATCCAATCTCAGACCCACAACCCCTCTCCAACAGCAGGAGAAACATCTTGGTGCTGTTTCACAAACACAAAGAGCCCATGCAGCGATCAAAAGTGGAACAGCATTAGCAGCAGCGGGCGTGAGAATACAACTTCCTGTTGATAAAGACTTCAGACGTGTAGAATTGTCTCAGACACACAACTCCAGAGATTCATCCATGCAGCAGAACCTAAGACCTGGAGACAGTGGATCTCCTGATGAGTTATCAGAGAGGTTAGGCATCAGCCACTTTGGCCTTTTGGGATCACAGAGGCAAAGGCTTCAGAGGTATTTCGCCCAGCCCCATGCTAGTAAAATGGACAAACATCATGCGCTCGTGAAGCCGTCTTCACAAGAGAGGCCCTATCCTTCTCTTCCACAAGGTCAAGACCCCAGGAGCAGTTTGTTCTCCACTGGACAGCAGCCGGATAAAAGAAACCCTTTATCCACGCTGGCAAACAGACAGGGCGACAAAGAAGCTGGGTCTACAGACAAAATAGGACTTCACATCAGAGTCCAGCAGCACTATGGTCCAGTGAGCCCAGGTGGAAGCAGAACTCAGAGTTTGGGTATTGTCTTGGCTGAAGAAGGGCACGACGCTCAAAAGTTTCCTGAAGAGGACGCAAAAGACTTTTCTCAGGCAGAAAAAACAAAAATAAAGCCAAAATCTTTCTATACCCCAGGGCAGACTGGGGGGAACACGCAGGCTGCAAGTAAGAAACAAAGATTTACCTCCCTCTGTATGACTTTTGATGGTTTTATTCATTCATGAGATCCACTCAAACGTTTCCTTTACCTCGTGTCTTTGCTGGTTATTCTAGATCGTGTGGATTGGCCTCCACTCAGTCTTTTTTTTTAAACCTTTTTTAACTCAATTAATTTCAGGCTTCAAGCAGGACAACAAACCAGGAAGCACCAAACAAATGTCTGCCACAGCTGTTGATGGATCGGACCCTTTTTGCACACTGATCTGGATAAAAAAATATTTCTGCAATGCGTTGAATGACAATGCTAATGTAAAACTGATGTTTTGTTGACTCTTTTGGCTTACAACTGCTTAGATGTGATGATGATGATGGTCTCTTAACCACAGGTTTGGCTGCTGGGGCAGAAATGCTATTCTCAGTCATGCTACTCCGATGTTTTCATGTAGCTTTATTTGTCTGTGTCACGCACGACTCGTGAAGTCTGTTTCAGGTTGTTTGGCTTCTGATTTTGAGAATTTCTGGATTAATTCCAGGATTGTTACTGCAAAGAAACCAATTTTCTTTGAAACAAAGATGCTACTGTTTCCCTCCAGTGTCAGTTTCATACCTCAAATACGTTTACACCTTCCGTGAGATCCATTATAATGAAGACTGTGGAGAAAAGACGTTTTCCACGTGAAATCACAGCCCACAGTGATTTGCTGCTGGATTTCTCTGCAGGCTATCTTGGTGGAGCAGGAAACTACCAGGGCGCAAGCCTGGGAGCTGTAGGCTATGGAGCAGGTAATGTTTGGAGCAGCAAATGGAAATATTCAGTAAACGCGGGCAAGCACCTGGTAAAAAGTTCCCATCTTCTGCTCACAGGTCTGGGACAGGGGGCGTACCTGGGTGGCGCAGCTGGAAAGCTTAGTGGTAAAACTCTTTGTTTTTGATTTGGAGATGAATGTAAGTTTTGCATTTGTTATTTCACACATTCAGTTTTTTCTCTGTTTTAAAAATGAATCTAAATCTTAGCAGCTGCTGCGCTTGGACAAGGTGGGTATCCCCAAGGTGTTCCAGGCAAGACAAACGGTGAGTGTCATTTTATTTTATTGAGCTCTATAGTAATTTGTTTCTTACCTTTGAAAATTTTAATTGTAACTATAATTGTCACTCATTTTGAAATCTATATCAATACGAGTGTGATTAAAAAAAGAAAAGAAATAAAAAAAGTAGTTTTGACTGATGCTCAGTGGTGAGTTGTGCCATTTTTAGAACATACCTGCAGGCACCTGATGTGGTCCCCCCCCCGATACCAGGTTGATGATCTCTGGTTTAAAGCGATGAACAAAACTTTCAATTATCCAGTGATTCACTCCTCCTTGATGTTAAATCGTTTAATATTCAGTAATTAACTATTTTGGTCAATCTAAGGACTGCTGGCTTGCATCAAAAGCGTAAAACATGATTTCTGTTTAAATATCAGAGCTGATGTTTGGGATTACTGCTGGGACAAAAGGAACTTTAACTCACTCTTATGTAAATTTACGAGCTTGCCAGGAAAAGCTCGGTTACGTTTGATAAAGAAATTTTGTTCTGAAGCTGAACCCAGACGAGGACTCAGAGCCAGAGATCAGGAAGTCAGACGCTGCTCCTACTTTGCCTTGTAAACCGACCATTTGCCTGTGTAATTACAAGCTCTGCTCCTCTTCAGCTTTCTTAAAAGATTTTACTGGAAACTCTGGTAACACTTTACAATAAGGGTCCCTTTATTAACCAAACTTAGTGTAAAACTCTTGCTGTAGCTTTATTTTGTGGTGAGCATTAATCCTTTTTTAACATAATCTGGTGATCACGGATAAATTGTACAAAACAAAACAGAAATCCGCTTTTCTCTTTGTCCAAATCTAAATGGATGAGTCTAAACGTCATCTCATTCAAAAGGTGTCAAAATGTGTCATGACAGGTTATGGTGATGGCGTAACGGGATACCTCGGCGCTGTGGCAGGTAACGGCTTTGGTAGGTGACACATCAGCAGAGAGAGAGAGAGAGAGAGAGAGAGCGAGGTTTTGGCTCGCATCTGCAGCACCCTCAAACATCCTCTTCACTTATAGTCCAAAATATTTCCTTGTGTCTTCTCCACAGGTTATGGGAATGGATACAGCGATGGTTACGGAGCTGGTGAGTGCATCACTAAATAGAGAAAAAAGCCTTCTTAATGAGTAACGAGCCGATACAGATAATTAGTGATAATTAGAATTATATTTCAGGGCTTGATTAGTCTGCAGAGTAATGGGCCATTCCCATCTGTACCGGGTCGGCCCGGGCCGGGCAGCGTAGGTTGTTTACATATCTGGGTGGCCTGGTATTTTTCCGGGCCAACCAAGGCTCATTCTCAGCCCTCTTCTCGAGGGGGTCTGCTTCAGGCCGACCAGGGCCAACACGCCCACTGCTGACAGCAAATTCACACCTTCCATTAGAGCAAGCCTCTGATTGGTGGGTAGAATCAGCCCACATGGGCTTAAGACTTAAGGATGTGTGGAATCAACCGGGCCAGGCTGGGGCCGACTGGGGCTACCCGGCCCGGGCCGACCCGGTACAGATGGGAATGGCCCATTAGCTGATGGTGCTGAGAGCAAAGCAGGAAAGACTGAAGGTAACAACAACCTGCTGAAAACCTCTTAACAGGTGATGACACTAACCAGTAGGGGCTTAACGCTCAAAATAAGACGGCTTAAACAATTAAACACCAAAACCACTGTAGTTGCATCTCTACTGGGCGCTGCTGTTGAGTCTTAGTCATTGAAGCTGACCAGTTGTAGCTGCTGGTTTCTGATTTCCTTCTGTAGATGCTTTAATTATCTCTCATTAATGAGTTGATGACCAGAAAAGCTGAAAAATGTTTTTTTTTCCCCCTGACGTTTCAGCCCTGAGCACAGGAGGCTACACAGGACAGCCCCAGGGGCCGTACGGTAAGGAACGATCCATTTGGGAACATAAGTGTTGGTCAGGTCAGAAGGTTTGACGTGAACCAACACAGAACAATGCACCGATAGACTGAAAGCATAGTTTTATTCCAAGTTTCTTAGCTGAAGTAGACAGCGGCCTTTAGGAGATTCGGGGAGAAGGTTAACAAAGCTAACAGGAGGGCCAATCAAGAGCTAACTCAGGCCACGATTCTGAAAAAAGGACGAAAAATAATTTGCCTCAGATTTTTTGTTTGTGTTTAATTTCTCTAAAATGTGCTATGTTTTATTCTAACAAATAATTTTGAAAATCTTTGTGAGACATAAACAAGAACAAACAGCATCACATTTCCTGGATCTGGTTGGTCGTTCTTCATCTTAAAAACCCATTTTAGTCTATTTGCATCAACAATTCTAGCTGTAATCCAGTGAGGGTTTATGATTCTGTTTTTCATTAAATTAATTGGAAAGAAAAACATTGTTAATAAAAGACAAACACCAACTTGGTGGGTAACTTTTCCCATCTTTACAAAATTTCAATTTGTCATCATTTATTCATCATTTCTTGTATTTTAAACCAACAGAAACAGAATAAATGTATTTTCTCTAATGATAATGAATTTTATTTTCACTTATTTTAGGAGCACTTGCTACAGGACTGGACTCAACTGCTGGCAAATATGGTGAGTGATGCAGCAACAACCTCTGTTGCATCCTTAGTCTGTGTTAAAGATCACAGAGAGCCTTAAATTACGGGAAGATGAATCCGTTTTGCCTTCTCCCTCCTCTTTAGGAGCAGGAGCTGCACAGGTTCCTTATGGGAATGCTCCTGTAATTCCTGCAGGACTGGAAGGTAAAAGAACTTCAGTTGCATGCAACTTTAAGCGTCACTGCTGTGAAATGAGTCCAACAACGCACGAACAACCAACTAAACCACAGTGTTTTTTAGTCTGAGAAATGGGGTCTTGACCTCACTTTTACATATTTTTTCTCACAAGATGTCAGACACATCTGGTAAATTTATCTGAATCATTCCTGAGAAACCTGCAAATTAAAATGTTGCCATGTTGGTTTAATCATCTTATTTCCATGATGCAAAAACTTTAAAAAGTCCCTCCCTCATTGGAAAACAGTGTTTTCTGTGACATCCTGTCTGCTGGTGACACCATCGCAGCTTTCAGACTTGCCGAATGCGTCTATTATGGTCTGCTATTCTTTTAGGTAACGGAGGCTACCCGTACGCCGCTCAGCAGCTCGGCCTCACTGCTGAAGGTGCCAAAGCCGCCAGCAAATATGGTGAGGATGAGTGTGACAGAAGTGTGAGTAGCTGTGCATGATGGGAAAAGGCTGTTAGTGTGGGATGGTCCCTTTTATTTAACCAGACTAACTTCCTCTGAGGTTGGGAGTAAAACATGTACACATTCAGAGCAGTAAGGGTCACAGTGCAATGTAAGGTCATGAAAGTATAAAAGTAACATTAGTTGTTAGGCCATAATAGTGCAAGATAAAAGTTTTTAATTTTTTATTCAAACATCCTAGTTTTATCATTTTTTAGCTCAGTAGGATCGGTCCACTGCAGCTAAGGCTTTATGCGAGGCAGCTTTCTTTATACGGCACGGTTCACACACAAACTCAATTCAATGTGCTTTCCATTGGTGTGATTAGCACAAATATTACAGTAATGTGAGAGCACAATAAAATGTGTGGTTCACTTGTTTAATCAATGCTTTTGCAGTAGTCTCTAGTAGGAATGAATGCCCTGTAAGTCTGACTCTGGGTAGAAAAAGCCCTGGTGCACCTATTTCAGGATCTAGAAGATTGCCAGATCAGAGGAGAGCTTCAGACGGCAGGATTTGGAGTCTTACTTCCTGAAATGTGGACATCTCACCCCTGATTGGCTAACAGCAATGCAACCCTAACACTAACTCAGGCCCTGTCCATACGTAGCCGGGGATCTGCCAAAACGTAGATATTTTTCTACGTTTTGGCCTGTCATCCACACGAAAACGGATCTTTTTAAAAACTCCGGCCAAAGTGAAGATCTGCGTTTTCTCCGTTTTGGGTGTCTGCGTGTGGACAGACAAAACCGGAGTTTTAAGGTCCGCAACGTCACTTTCCGCGACAAAAACATGCTGACATCACGTGTGCGACCTGTGTTTACACTAGCCGACAGCATGGAAGCCCTCAGAGCTGCGCTCGCTTTATCAATTGTCCAAGCGCTTTTTGCTTGTTTGTTTTTGCAAGCGGAATTACTGCTCCTTGCGGAAGACCACAGACGAAGGACGAGGTTAAGAACGGGGGAAGTAGTGCTTTGACCACGTCCCGAGAGCAGTGGGGGACATTGAGTCCGAGTGGGCCTTGTTCCACTCTGCGATTGTCGAGGCGGCTGTTGCTAGCTGTGGTCGTAAGGTGGCCGGTGCCAGTCGTGGTGGCAACCCCCGTACCCGCTGGTGGACACCAGAGGTTCGGGGAGCCGTCAGGCTGAAGAAGGAGGCCTACAGGGCGTGGCTGGTCTGTGGGTCTCCGGAGGCAGCAGACAGGTACCGGATAGCCAAGCGGGGTGCAGCAGTGGCAGTTGCCGAGGCAAAATCTCGGGCGTGGGAGGAGTTTGGTGAGGCCATGGAGAAAGACTATCGATCGGCTCCAAAGAGGTTCTGGCAAACTGTCCGGCGCCTCAGGAGAGGGAGGCAGCAACTCGCTCACACTGTTTACAGTGGGGATGGGGAGCTGCTGACGTCAACTGAGGCTATAGTCGGACGGTGGAAGGAATACTTTGAGGAGCTCCTCAATCCCACCAATGCGCATTCCGAGGAGGAACCAGAGCTGGGAGGCCTGGGGATGGACTGTCCGATCTCGGGGGCAGAAGTTGCTGAGGTAGTCAAACAACTACACAGCGGCGGAGCCCCGGGGGCGGATGAGGTTCGTCCTGGGTATCTTAAGGCTATGGATGTTGTAGGGCTGTCATGGTTGACACGTCTCTACAACATTGCGTGGTCATCGGGGGCAGTTCCTAGGGAGTGGCAGACCGGGGTGGTGGTCCCCATCTTTAAGAAGGGTGACCTGAGGGTGTGTTCCAACTATAGGGGGATCACACTCCTCAGCCTCCCTGGAAAGGTCTACTCCAAGGTACTGGAGAGGAGGGTCCGATCGATAGTTGAATCTCAGATAGAGGAGGAGCAATGTGGTTTTCGTCCTGGCCGTGGAACTGTGGACCAGCTCTATACCCTTGCAAGGGTGATGGAGGGGGCATGGGAGTTTGCCCAACCAATCCACATGTGCTTTGTGGATTTGGAGAAGGCTTATGACCGTGTCCCCAGGGGCACCCTGTGGGGGACGCTCCAGGAGTATGGGGTGGGTGGCTTTCTGTTAAGGGCCATTCAGTCCCTTTACCAGAGGAGCGTGAGTTTGGTCCGCATAGCCGGTAGTAAGTCGGACCTGTTCCCAGTGAGGGTTGGACTCCGCCAGGGCTGCCCTTTGTCACCGGTTCTGTTCATTACTTTTATGGACAGAATTTCTAGACGCAGCCGTGGTGTGGAGTGTGTCGAGTTTGGTGGCAGGAGAATCTCGTCTCTGCTTTTTGCGGATGATGTGGTCCTCCTAGCTTCATCCAGCTCTGACCTTCAGCTCTTGCTGGGTAGGTTCGCGGCCGAATGTGAAGCGGCTGGGATGAGGATCAGCACCTCCAAATCTGAGACCATGGTTCTCGACCGGAAAAGGGTGGCTTGCCACCTCCGGGTCGGGGGAGAGGTCCTACCTCAAGTGGAGGAGTTTAAGTATCTCGGGGTCTTGTTCACGAGTGAGGGTAGGAGGGATCGGGAGATCGACAGGCGGATTGGTTCGGCGTCTGCAGTGATGCGGACGCTGACCCGATCTGTCGTGGGGAAGAGGGAGCTGAGCCAGAAAGCCAGGCTCTCGATTTACCGGTCGATCTACGTCCCAATCCTCACCTATGGTCATGAGCTTTGGGTAATGACCGAAAGAACGAGATCGCGGATACAAGCGGCCGAAATGAGTTTCCTCCGTAGGGTGGCCGGGCTCAGCCTTAGAGATAGGGTGAGGAGCTCGGACATTCGGGAGGGACTCGGAGTAGAACCGCTGCTCCTCCGGATCGAAAGGAGCCAGTTGAGGTGGTTTGGGCATCTGGTCAGGATGCCTCCTGGACGCCTCCCTGGGGAGGTGTTTCGGGCATGTCCTGCCGGCAGAAGGCCCCCGGGTCGACCCAGGACACGTTGGAGAAGTTACATCTCCAATCTGGTCCGGGAACGCCTTGGGGTCCTGCCGGAGGAGCTGGTGGACAAGGCCGGGGAGAGGACGGCCTGGAGCTCCCTAGTTGGGATGCTGCCCCCGCGACCCGGACCCGGATAAGCGGAGGAAGACGAGACGAGACGAGGAAGTAGTGCCGCCTACAGGTCTGGCATGTCCTTAACAACGTATTTATCCGGGTACGTGTGGACAGAGTTTTTTTTTAAAAACGAGGTGGTGTGGATGCAAGTTTCTGGAGGGGCGGATATTCGTTTTGAAAAAAAAAAACCCGGCTACGTGTGGACTAGGCCTCAGTTTACTTTGCAACGTAGATGTTTTTTTAAATCTCCACAAATAACACAAGCCTGTAGGAGTTCTGCCCTGTTGTGGAGTTAGCTTCTACTACGAGTTGGGGCAGACTTTAGGTCACGAGGAAGCTGATTCCGTCTGTGTGCAGCATGGCAGCTAAAAGCAGCTTCACCCTGTCTGGTTCCTGTAAGATTTAGGAACTAAAACATGCTCTACCAGAATCATGCTTGTATGTATTTCCTCGCTGCTGTCTGTGAGTATCAATGCTGTTTTCAAGCCCTCATAAAGACAGCAGCTGCACCAAAGTGATGTACAGTAAAAACAGCAAAATAATCATTTTTAAAATAAAAATATATATAAAAAAACTGTATTTTATAACGTAAAATTAACCCTGTCAGGCCGTATTTTACTTGAACACCATAGAATAGAAGTGAGTTTTTAGCAGCACTCCAGACTTAGTGGTAAATTATTCTATAAACCGGCTACTGCAAAAGCATGATCTCCTCTTCTACGTCTGGATCTCGGAGCATCTACTTGGTATCTATGATCAGTTTTTATGGTGTATAAAGCCCAGAGCTGCAAGTGTTTAAATGTCTGTTATTTTATTTTATTTTATTTTTTGTTTCAGGAGCTTCTTCAGGTTATGCAAATCACCCAACAGGTAAATTTGATACCAAAATCACTCACAACCTCTCAAATGTTATTATCTCTTTGGGTCACATCTGTATGCCTCTGGGCTTAGCAGAAGTAAATGCACATCTTATGTAGTAAGTCTTGTACAATTCCTCCGGGTTACACACATTAGCTGCTCTTCTACCTACATGTGTTTGTTTTTAGGGTCTAACATATGTTGCATTTGTTTGATAAGGTTACGGTGCACAGCTTGGAGCTACCCAAGATGCCTTGGGTAAGCCAAAAAAAACCAGACCCTTCCTCTTTCATGATCAATTTCCTCTCACTTTGCTCTTTCTTATAACGGCAAAACCACACATGTCTTGTTGCGTAATATCCGAGTGCAGCTGAGTGCTAAACAGTAGCTTTCATTTCTGTTTCAGCATCTCTTATTCTCATTCTTCCTTTTACACAGCCTAACTCTGTCCTTATCAAGCGTAAAGAAAGGCGTTAATCAGCTCATTCTTTCCCCAAAGTTACTTCTTTTTTCTTCATCTGAACGCGTTTGTTTCACTTGCATGCTAAAGGCTTCATGGACTCTCTTCCACCCCATAGCCTGTAGCTTGCACTGTGGAAACAAGAACCAGAACTCTTTTCGTGGAAGATCACGTCAGTCTGTCAGATGAAAAACTAAGTAAAAGTTTAAACTTTTGCAGGAGAGCAGGCTGGGAAGTACGATGGAGTGAACGCTGCCCTAGGTAACGGGTACAAAGGTAAGGGTTTGCACATTCAAATCCTTAATGTGTGGAGCACTCGTCCAATCAATACATTTGCAGTGGTCTCTAGTAGGAATGAATGCCTTGTAAGTAGTACTCGGGGGTGGGTGGGGTGGGGGGACTCCGGTGCACCGCTTCCAGGAACTAGAAGCGAGCCACATCACAGCTGAGGTTTTGGAGTGTTATTTCCTGGTATTTGGACATCTCGCCCCAAGACCGGATAGCAACGTGACTCCACCACTGACCTGCAACATTGATGTTTTATCTCCACAAATAACACAAGCTTGAAGGAGTTCTGCTGTGTGGTGGAGCTGCTAATGCTAACAGTTAACTTCTACTAGCTGAGACGTTCTCTGCTGTTTCCTGGAGGCTAAAACTACAGCCTTCCCCCATCGTGAGCCAAGATGGGTGAGTCCATGAATGCTAAGTGACAGTGTCGCGTATCTGTCAGGATTTTCTAATCCTAGAGTTTCACCGTCTATTTTATATCAGAAGCTAATGCAGGAGACAGGTGTAGGAGACTGTTGTCATGCTCAGCCTGCATGAAAAGCTCACAGATTATAATCAGAAATAAAAAAAAAGCCTTTTCAGCGTTCCACACCTTTAAAGAACAAGCTGCTTTTGTTTTTTGGGCAAATGAATTTCTTTAGGTTTGGCTTTATCATTGTAAAACTTCTCATCGTGTACAGAAGGATGTTATGGTGGTTTTGTGATGCAGCCATATAACATTTCTGTCTTCCACCCCTTCCTGATTCTGTCTTTAACCAGGCTAATGAAGACGACGTGGACCTCATCAGGGGAATGACCTCAGCAATGTTTGCAGTGTGAAGCATTTTCACTACTTTTGTATGTTTTACTCTTTTGTTCTCTGGTGCATCCTCACAACAGATTTTTTTAACCCCTTATGTTTCTCTGTAAGTAAACGTGTGTTGCTCATGTTTGTCTTTTTCTTACAAACCCATTCAGTCCTGCCCCCTCTGTCTGAAACGCTGGCGAACGTCGAACATTTAAAGTGTAACGAGAAAGAAATGTGTGTGTGTTTTAAAGATTTTAACCAATAAATGTCAACTGACGTAAAATAAAAGCTTGCGAGTGAGAGCATTTGACTTGAAATAAACCTGTTCTGCTGAGGAGCGTGCAGAAAGTTTAACCACTTCCTTTTCCTTAGCCTGATGAGGCCGTGGGTTTAAAATAAACATCTCAAAGTCATGAGATCACATGACGCAAGCAGGTTAGAGAACTGGCTTTTATTTTGTAAGATAAAACAAAAATTTTGAGAAATAGTTTGTAACTGAACCACAGCACAGCATACACAAAACCTTAACTCATACAGAAAGGTGATTCTTGTATTTTTATCTTGTAAATGGTAAATGGCCTGGTTTTACTTAGTGACTTCCAGGGTTCTGCAACCCCCCAAAGCGCTTTACAACGAACCACTCCCTCACCCATGCACGCATACATTCACATGCTAATTGTAGAAATAATTTTAAATACCATTTATTACAGTTTTTTAAATAGATAACACATTAATTACTCGATATATTGAAACATTCACTTATTCACTAATTTCCCTCTGGGATTAATAAAGTATCTTTGAATTTGAAATGAATTTGAATATTGAGTAACTTGCATAAAAAAGTAGATAATTTTAAATAAAAACTGAAACTAAAGTAGATTTCAGTTGAGATTGATTAACTTTTAGTTAAATTAAAAGCAAATAAATATATATAGATGAAAAACATTGCCATGCAAGCCCCATTTAACCAGACAGAGTGTTGTTTCCCAGGGGGTGTTTGAAGGCCAGACTCTGGTTCATGAGCGGGCGGGTTTCATCCACAAACACACCCATCTTCAACAGCACGGCCTTTGGGATGGGCTGAACATGACGGGATGCATAAAGACCACTCAGACTTATAGGTGAGGATTTGTAGTCACTACAGGTATTTCCTCCCAGATTCGGAGCACACTGCACATCGGTTTTAAAGAAAAGTCGGCCATGCTGCAGAGCGCACACGTCCCCCTTGACCCCAGCAGAAAGCGTTCTCAGACATTCACCCAGCAGATCGTCGTCCCAGCCGCTGTCCTGATCCCAAACCTCAAACCGCACTGTGCTTGTTGAGGAGAGATCCGTGGGGCCCAGGTTGACTTCCATGCCCCAGTGCGGGTTGTTGTTGTTGGGTATAACGTCAGAGCGGTGCACAGTCTTATCAGGGAGGATCACCTTCACATAGGCATCTGTTTTAGTAGTGTGGTCACCCCACAGACCAGCCGCCCGCATCACAGTGATGATGACTCGAGCCATCCCCTTACGGGTCGGGCAGCAGTCTGAGTTCACAGCGGGATTGTTGTGGCACTGACAGACGCAGGAGTCCTTCGAGTCGCTCCTGATGCCGTTCTGACAGGGCTCACTGCAGTTCCTCCACAGCCCTTTCTCCAGGATGTAGTGGCTGATGGCGGAGCGCAGATTTTTCCTGTCAGGAGTTGCGATGGGCAGCAGCTCATGAAGAGAGTTCAGGGAGTAGGAAACAATGTCAGGGTTCCGGGGTATCGTGCTCAGCCATTCTTTGTAGGCTGATGGATTCTTGTTTGCAGAAAAAAGAAGGTCTGGTTCTGTGGTCTGGCCTCCCTTTACTGCTGTGAACCTGTTGGAGAAAACATCTCTTCAAAAATCCAAGCGACTTAATTCTACAGCTGAGGAAAGACGAATGCATTATTGTTTACCTGTCGTTGAAGAGGTCGGAGAAAGATTTATTATTCTCCATGTTTTCAGTGTCCTTGCGACAGTGCTCGGCCTCGATTTGTAGAGTAGCTTTGACGCTTGCAGACGCCTCCGCCTGCAGACACATCCCAACCTCCTCCACTCCGAGGCCCTTCAGGCTGACTTCGCACTGCCGGATGCTGGTCACAGAGTCCACCTTTCCTCCCAGCTTTACCTGAGAACACAACAGCACATTCAGCTCACACATCTCCCTCTGCGACGTTCTCGTTCTTAACAGTCTCACCTTGGTGATGTAATGGGTGCCAAAGTCTTCAATCAGTTTGTAAAATCTCTGCTTGAACTGCGGGCTGTAGACTTTGGGAAGACTTTTCACTGCTCTGTTGAATTCTCTGTGTAATTTGGGAGTGCTGGAGACGCCGTAGCTGTTTTCAGCGAGACAAATCTGATATTTAATGTGCAAAAACAACAATCTGAAGGTTGAAACAACCGTTTAAAAACAATCAGGTTCTCTGGAGTTTTAAACAGTCACTCCTCTCTGATTTATTAGGCCAAGCAGACATGAGAGGACATCAGAAAACCATCCCTGCTCAACAGCCAGATGCTTCAGTCAGACACATGACGCTAATCTGGGCTGCATGGTGGGACAGTGGTTAGCACTGTTGCCTCGCAGCACGAAGGTTGCAGGTTCAAAACTCAGCTGCAGCCTTTCTGCGTGGAGTTGCGTGTTCTCCCCATGCATGCGTGGGTTTCCTCCGGGCACTCCGGTTTCCGCCACAGATCACAACATGCCCTATAGGTTATAAATTGTAAGTCGCTTTGGATAAAAGCGTCTGCCATATAAATAAACATAAACAAATAAATAAATAATCTGCTTTAACTATTAAGACCCTCAGATCAAGCTCTCTGGCTCTGACTTGTTTTAGGGAGATGTGGACGTTGGGTTCCACATGCGAAGACGAGTGACCTGCATTGGTGCGAGAACATCACTGGAGCAGAGATGTGTGCTGAATTAAAGAGGTCTTTATTTACCAGCCACACCTCATCTCCACTGGGGGGGTCTGTGGGTATTTCAGTAAATAAAGAGCTAAACCTCATTCTGTGAAAAAATAAATAAATAAAAATAATAATAATAACAATAATAATAATCAGCAGATGCATGTGGTTTTTCATGTTCAATTAGTACAACTGCAACTGATCCGTGTTTTCATCAGAAGGATGATTTTAGTTACCGTATTTTCCGGACTATAAGCCGCTGCTTTTTCCCACGCTTTGAACCATGTGGCTTATAATGAGGTGCGGCTTTAGTCAACCGGAAAGGATGGATGCTGGAAAGTCTAGCGAAGGAATGGTTAAAGGAGCGCTACGGAAAGCGCCCAGGAGGATTTTTTATCACAGTAAAACGGCGCTGCTTGTTTTCCCATCTTCACCCCGGGATGATGACAGCAACACGGAGAGCGACACCGACATCGCCACAGAAAAGGTGTGTGACGAAGCTCTTCTGAGGCTGTTCAACTCCGACACTGAAGAAGATGACTTCAGTGGTTTCAGTGCGCAGGAGGACGATGAATAAACTAATCAATAACTTTTCTGTTTTGTTTGATACTGATCAGTTCAGTTACGTTCAGTTAAACTACGTTTTCAATTCAGTAGATATCTGCGGCTTTTAGCCCGGTGCGGCTTATACTGAGGCGCGCTCTATAGTCCGGAAATTACGGTAGTTTGGCTCCTCAGATACGTTTCGATTAAAAGAAACTCAGCATAGAACCAAAAGAGGAAAACTAATTGAATGCATTTCAGTTTGCTGTTATTATTATTATTATTATTGTTACTATTTCTTTTCTGTCTGATCATTCACCTTCACTATGAGGAAGAAAGTTAATAAACAGCACAGTTAAACATGTGGGTAGAATACCCCCCCCCCCCCCCCCCAAAAAAAAAAAAACGTAAGTGTGAACCTTTCTTGTAAATGACCTTTGAATCTACTACAGCTTGTGTGAAACACAGGATTTGAGTGAGAATTCATGCTCTTACCTGTAGTACTCGCAGTACATGCTGGTACTTGCAAAGCTGAACTTGTCGTTCTTGGTTTTCTCCATGGAGTATTTAGACAGTTTGGATTTTGTTCCGGCTAACATTACCTTTCCCCCTTTTTCATTTACCTCAACATTTAGATCTATCTTCCAGTTGTTTGTAATGGAGCTGGAGCTGGAACTGATCAGAGACTCGCTGGACTTGTGAAGTTCAGAGGACACTTTAGCGCTGCAGGACTGTTTGGCCCTCCAGTCCACCACCGACAGGGGCAGCTTCTGCATTTTGTTCTCTAGATAAGGGTTGATGCACAACATGCAGGATTTATCCTTGCGTTTCCACTCATTCATGTTGAGAACAAAGGCTCCTTTACGCTCCATTTTGGTGATATCAAAACCTTCACCGGCTAGATTTGAGCCTGGAGCAAATTCAGCCTCCACACACTGTCTGGGTGTGCCCGCCATGCACGACTGATACGTGCACACAGGGAAGAACAGCAGAAGGCGGGCGCAGATGGAAAAAGTCAACAGGAACATGTTGCTGTTGACTTGGATGGATCTGGGCTGAAAATTAAGAAATATTTGTGGGTGAACAAAACTTAAAGGAGATCTATTAAAATATAGTAGAACGGTTACTGTAATGATGTAAGACAAAGGTAATCATCTAAAATAGAAGGTCTGTGCTGTTGTGGTCTTCTTTCAGATCTTTTTTAGCCTACCCTTTTGTTTTGTCCTGAGTAACCTGCTGGAGCTTTTTGATAATTCTGATATGAACAGATGTAAACTTGAGCTGAACTGTCATTCAAAAATGTCATGGCTTAACTTTTGGAATCTTTAAGAACTTGTGAGTTTTCCTGTGTCACTTCTCCACAATCGATCCTGTTTATCAGTTAATATGTACAATTATGGTAAATAGTAAATGCCTGTATTTGTTAAAGCGCTTTCTATAATATGACAACCCCCCAAGGCGCTTTACAACTCAACCATCCACCTGCACACACACACACACATTCACACACTGGTGGTGATAAGCTACAGTGTAGCCACAGCTGCCCTGGGGCGCACTGACAGAGGTGAGGCTGCTGTAGACAGGCGCCACCGGTCCGTCTGACCGCCGCCAGGAGGCGAGGGTAAAGCCTCTTGCCCAAGGACATAACTGCTACAGACGAGGCTCAAACCTGCAACCCTCCTCCTGATACAGGGCAGACAGTTAATTACTAATTATCTGCTGGGGACTTATTTGAGTCAAACTCATGACCTTGAACACGAAGTTGTGAGTTAGAGTGTAGTGGTCTGAGTGTTATCTTTTATCACTTTCAATTCATTTAATCTATATTTATCTTCTGTGGTCTCACCACACGGATACAACCAGACAGAATCTGTTTATGAGAAGATGTACCATTACTTTCTGCATTTGTCTTTGAAAATGTCTCTCATCCCTGTAACCTGGAAGCAAAATTTGTTATTAGTATTATTTATTTTAGTCGTGCATGTAAATCACCTCACCAGGGAGACGTCCGCGGGTTCGTCTCGTTCATGATCTCGTTCTTTTGGTCACTACCCAAAGCTCATGACCATAGCTGTGGGTTGGAACATAGATTGACCGGTAAATCGACTGGTTTTGTTTCACCACGACAGATCGGTACAACGCCCCATTACTGTAAACACAGCACCAATCTGCCTATCAATCTGCTCCATCGTTTCCTCACTCACGAACAAGACCCCAAGATATTTAAACTCCTCCACTTGCGGCAGGACCTCGTTCCTGACCTGGAGAAAGCATTCTACCCTTTTCTCATTTAAGACCATGGTCTCAGCTGCGTACCGCTCCAGCGATAGTTGGAGATCACGGTCTGATAACGCCAACAGGACCACACCATCTCCGAAAGCAGAGACCTGATCCTTAGGCCACAAAGACAGATCCCCTCTACACCTTGCACCTGGAAATCCTGTCCATAAAGGTTTTGAACAAAGGGCAACATTGGCAGAGTCAAACAAGCCCAATTTACTGCCAGACCACGCTCTGACACCAATCATAGAGGGTAACTGTCTGTATTAAGTGGCCCGGTACCCGTTACTCCTGGGGTATCCTCCACAAGACTCCCTGTTGGACACCAATGAACTCTTGACTGGTTGGGTGAACGACCAAGCACCCTCTAGGACCCTGCTAAGTGTTTTAAGCTAAAGCCATGAGGGAAAAAGCCATATAAATTTGTAGATAAAGAAATAAAAGCCAATTTTGATCTAAATCACCTAACCTTATTTTTACTATTCTCACATGAAGTAAATACCGTATTTTCCGGACTATAAGCCGCTACTTTTCCACGCTTTGAACCATGCGGCTTACAATGAGGTGCGGTTTTACTGAAGATTTTCCTTCACCTGCAGGGGGCGCTTTAGCAGAAAGTGAAACAGGTGGAAGTCAAAAGTGGAAATGGAAGAAAGTGCTCATTTTAATTTAGCACATGCAAGCAGCCGGCACGACGAAGAATCTTTTTCAAATCCATACCTCCTCATCATGGTAACTACACGTATGAGTTCACATGTTGCCGCATTTAAGTTGAAGGCCATCGATCTGGCAGTAAAGGAGGGAAACGGTGCTGCCGCACGTAAGCTTGGCATGAATGAATCCATGGTTCGGCGCTGGAGACGGCAGCGGGAAGAACTCATTCAAGCCAGCTTCACCCGGGGATGATGACGGCAACACGGACAGCGACACTGACATCGCCACAGAAAAGGTATGTGACGAAGCTCTTCTGAGGCTGTTCAACTCCGCTACTGAAGAAGAGCACTTTAATGGCTTTGGTGTGCAAGAGGAAGATGAGAGCGAATGACTTTTTCTGGTAGGCAAGTGTGTTTTATTTACTAACCAGGCATGTTTTGTGTGCAGTATTTATTTTCTAATCATCCAGGGCTTATTAATGCTGTGTCAGCACTGTTCTTTTCTTCTAAACATGCAAATTACCGGTAATAACGTGTCAGTTCTATTTTTATTTTGTAACCATCCAGAAATATGAATGCTATCAGTGCTGTTTTCTTTTCTAAACTTGCAGGCACGTTCACCCGTGTTTAAAATTTGTTTTGTTGAATTAAAACAACAACGTAAAACCTCCGTGTAGCGTATTTCTGTCTAATTATCTTATGTCATGGCCGGACATGCGCTGTGCCCCGGAGACCTGCATGTGGCTGCTGCGCCACGGCTTGTATTCGAGTGCGGCGTGTGTGTGTAGAAAACCTTTTTTTTTTTTGGTGCGGCGTATACTAAGGTGCGCTCTATAGTCCGGAAATTACGGTAATAAAAAAATGCATTTTTTGAAAATTCACAAAATCAAAGTTATCTGTTTTTGCAAATAAACCCTTTAATATCAAATAGGAAGAGTTAAGCACAATACTGCCACCATGCAGTCTTTAGAGCCAATTATTAATGACTTTTACGAATCTTCATCAGGCTGTGGCATGTCTTTGTTGTGGCGTTAATCCAGCAAGCATTACACACACACGTAAGTAGGAACCGAGGACCGGAGATAACTCCCGCTTTATTCTCTTCTTCACTTCTCTTTTTTTACCACAACAACCACAACGTACTCACTAGCGCCCTCTAGCGCTTCTAGTAAATGCATCTACAGAACACATGCAACAGTATGTGGACACAACAGTCTTCCACCCTGGAAGCCTTCGTTTTCTTTAAAACCTCTTTTTTTAAGACTCTTTACCCAAATCTGGCCAAGGTTGCTTCATTTTAAATGAATCAGACACCAAAGAATCCCCTCACATTATAGTAACCACCTCTCCCACTGCACTCACATAATGTTTATTAGTCATTTATTTTTGTTTGATATGGGTTTTGCTGGTCAAAATGTAAAGACACACTAATTTTCCATCCGCTTCTCCCACTTTGTTGCATTTTACAGCTGTCTCTTTGCAGGAAATGGCCGATAGTTGCATCCTGCATTAATTCATTTGAAAAAGAAACCAAATTCAAAGTATTTGAGTACAAAAATTACAGCATTACGTATTTTTGGTTGATCATCTGTCTAATATGAAGTTGAGCTTTAAAATGAAACCAACACACAAAACACTAAAATGCTCTTTTGACTGAGTTACTACTATTACTCATCTGAGTCAATAGTTGGATTAAATCAAGAATAACATGAAAAGAATTTGTCTATGAAGACACAGGGGAAGACTCACCGATCTCTTCTGAATACACCTCGCTGTTGTGAAACTGACTGATCTTGAGTATAAATACTCGGGGGTTATGGTAAGGCGATAGTGATCTTTGAGAGAACACAGGAAAAACAAAGAGGTGGTTAGACGGTTTCAGCTCGAGCAGCCAGTGTTTAGCAGAAAGACCACAGGAAAACTGAGTCAACTTCTCAGTCAGAAAGAAACCAGAGATCAGAGTCCTCATTTCTCTGTGAAAAGTGAATCACACTTGATCAGAATTGTGCTGTGGCCCGCAGGTCCACCACAGAGTGTATTTGAGTCTTTTACTGAAGCAGGACTAGGCCTTAACTGAGAATACAAACCCTAGCTGACATAAAACCTTAAGATGCTTGAATACAAAATTATAATCGACAGCCCCTCTCTGGGCTGCCACATTATCATGGTGGAGGGGTTTCAGTCTCCCAATAATCCCAGGAGCTAAGTTGTCTGAGGCTTTATGCCTCTGGTAGGGTTACCCATAGCAAACAGGTCCTAGCTGAGGGATCAGACAAAGTGAAGCTCACAGACACCTTATGAATTTGAACATGTCAACACAGTGTTCCCTCACACGGACGCGGGTCACCGGGGCCCCCCTCTGAAGCCAGGCCTGGAAGTGGAACACATTGGCGAGTGCTTCGTGGTGAGTGCTTTCATCCATGGAGCCCGGCCGGATACATGGTTCCCCCTTCCCATAGGCTCACCACTCATGGGAGGGACCAAAAGGGTCAGGTGCAACGTGAGTTGGGTGGAAACCAAAGGCTGGGACCTTGGTGGTCTGATCCTCAGCTATAGAAGCTGGTTCTTGGCACCTAGAATCTCACCTCAATAGTAGGGAAAGAGCCTGTGTTGGTGTGTGAGGTTAAGAGCCAGAGCCATGTGTTGAGGTGAGTCCAGGTAGATATGGTCAGACTCACCTCATCACATGGCGGCAACCATCGAACCCGCAGGTGGACACCGGCAGTTAGGGATGCCGTTGGACTCCAGAGGCAGCTGATGAATACCAGCAGTCCAAATGGAGAGGAAGGTCATATCGGATGGTCAAACCTCGGCTTTAGGAGGAGCGATGTGTTTTTCACCCTGGCCGTGGAACACTGGACCAGCTCTATACTTTAAGGAGGGTCATGTTTGCCAAACCAATATACATGTGGTTTGTGGATTTGGAGAAGGCGTTCAACTGTGTCCCTCAGGGGGTCCTATTAGGGGTACAGGATTTTAGGTCCCTATATGACCGGTGTCAGAGCTTAGGACCAAGCTTGGGACCAAGCTCTGACTGCTGTATTACCGGCAGTAAGTCGAGCTCGTTTCCAGTGAGAGTTGGACTCTTGCGTGGCTGCCCTTTGTCACCAATTCTGTTCATAACATTTAAGGAGAGATTTGTAGGTGCAGCCAAGGTGTTGAGGGGATCTGTTTTGGTGATCTAAGGATCAGGTCTCTGCTTTTTGTAGGTAATGTGGTCCTGTTGGCTTCATCGGACAGTGATCTACAGCTTTTGCAGGAGCGGTTCGCAGCCGAGTGTGAAGCAGCTGGGATGAGAATCAACTCCTCTAAATC
This sequence comes from Nothobranchius furzeri, assembly GCF_043380555.1. Classification (NCBI taxonomy): domain Eukaryota; kingdom Metazoa; phylum Chordata; class Actinopteri; order Cyprinodontiformes; family Nothobranchiidae; genus Nothobranchius; species Nothobranchius furzeri. The sequence goes on along the minus strand of NC_091745.1, from coordinate 8,694,952 downwards.
CAAGACCATGGTCTTGAGTCGGAAAAGGGTAGAATGTTGTCTCCAGGTAAGGGACGAGGTCCTGCCGCAAGTGGAGGAGTTTAAGTATCTCGGGGACTTGTTCACTAGTGAGGGAAAGATGGAGCACGAGATTGATGGATCGGTGGATTGGTGCTGCGTCTGCATCTGCAGTGATGTAGGCGTTGTTCCGGTTGGTCGTGGTGAAGAGAGAGCTGAGCCGGACGGCAAAGCTCTCGATTTACCAGTCGATCTACGTTCCTACCCTCACTTATGGTCACAAGCTTTGGGTAGTGATCGAAAGAACGAGATTGCAGATACAAGCGTCCGAAATGAGTTTTCAGGTTGTCTGGACTCTCTCTGAGCGATAGGGTGAGAAGGTCAGTCATCCAGGAGGGGCTCGGAGTAGACCTGCTGCTCCTCCACATCAAGAGAAGCCAGTTGAGGTGGCTCAGGCATGTAGCTAGGATGCCTCCTGGATGCTTCTCTGGTGAGGTTTTCCAGGCACGTCCAACTGGCAGGAGGCCTAAAGGAAGACCCAGGACATGCTGGAGGGACTATGGGTGTTTCTCAATGTCAAGGAGCCTGGCCTTGCAAGGCAATGTCTTGCAAGGCCAGGCTCCTTTCTTACGAGGACACTGTCCTGCCATGGTCAAAGAAAACGGTTAAAAGGAACAGACTTGCATCACGTGACTGCAGCTTCCATGGCGGTCACATAACATCACATGACACGGGAGACAACGTTATATTTTATACGTATAAGTTTCAATATAAATATATAATGAGCCTTTTACTTTTTAAATTGTGTACATATTTGTTAAATATGTAAGCGAGTTACTACCCGCTAGCCACCAAAGCTGCAACTACTAAGCAACTAACCAACCATAGAAAACTTCTTTGGATCTAAAAATGAAACATTTTAAATTAGCAGACTTACCTTTAAACTTGAAATTTGCCCCAAAGTAGCTGCCGGCTTCTGAAAAATACACTTAACCCCCCTTGCCTGCTGGTGGTAGTCAGAGGGACCGGTGGCGCCAGTGCTCAACAACCTCGCCTCTGTCAGTGCGCCCCCCCCCAGGGCAGCTGTGGCTACATCGTAGCTCATCCCCACCAGGGTGTGAAAGTTTGTGTGAATGGGTGAATGACTGATAGTGTTGTAAAGTACCTTGGGGGGTTCCAGGACTCTAGAAGGCACTTTTTTTCTTCTGGCTCTTGTAGGGTACAGACGCTTTTTTCCTCCTCTCCTCCATATCTTATCCTCAAGGCCCTTTGTCTGTCTGTGTGTGCTGGGTGTACGGCTGCTTCTGCATTTTTCTGGAAACTGAAAACTGAAATTCACTAAAATAGATCTCGTCAGTTTGTCTCTCAACGCGATTGATAAAATTATTTTCAATGATGAGAATGGGAGAAGGGGCTCCCGGATACCTCTCCGGGACAGACCCAGTTGGACACATCAAGGACTCCTGGAAACAGTGGAACTTGATTTGTCTATCTTAGCTGTCTGTGGAGGACTCTGAAGATGTCTGGATATTCGTGGTGTTGGTGTCAGGTTTCCTGCTCATTGGCCTTGGAGGCTTCCTGGCTTACTGGAAAATTAACAAGCTGTCGAGGAATATTGGCCTGATCCCGGAGCTCAGAGATGGTTTGCACCGCGCTGTGGATTGACAGACTCAAATAATTGTCGAGATGAATCGTAAGCTTGGAACTTTGGCCAAGATTCATTCATTGGCACAAAAGATGGATGCCATCAAGGAGAGAATGGACGAATCAGCACGGATTGGGATAGATTAACCTCCATTATTGGGATTTTGAGACGTTGAGGACCAACAAACTGTAAGACAGAGAGGAAGTTATCTCTGTCTGGTCCCAAAACAATTTCTAATCGGAATCTGGCGCCCTTGAGCCTGCAAGGCTCCAACGAAAACTCCTCCCTCAGAAGATATGTGGAATGTGCTGTCGCTATGGCAACTCAACTCTGTCTCCTTTCCCAGCCTGGGCGGGACTGCGGGAAGGCCGCTGAAACATTCCAGGGTCACTGCAACCCTCCAACCCTCAATGCTCCTCGCCCTATCCACACTGAGGTGACATGCGCTGCTTATCGTGGCTGCAGGAACTGAAGCTGGGATAGTCCCAACCCACCACCCCACCTAGTGGACACTTATGTTGTGTTGTCTGAAGTCTGTTGCATATCTGTCAGAGGTGTTTTTTTTTTTTGCAGAGCAAAGCTTCCCTCCTGGTGGAGGGTAACTCTGAAGTGCCTTTTTTTTCTCCACCTGAACCAACCCTCATGTAAACCCTCTTATGTCTATTAAGGTAGCGCGACTCGGGGTTGCGAATGACCACAGTCACCAATTCTTGTCATGTGTCTTGCCCATGTATGTATGTCTGATCTCTGAATTCTGTGTACTGAAACTCTAATTTCCCTCTGGGATTAATAAAGTATATTTGATTGATTGATTGATTGATTGATTGATTGATTGAGATATCAAATACAGGCTATTGCTGCACTTTATCCTTTTTTTGCCCTGAATGATTTTAAAAAAGGTAAAATAAAATAATTTATTTGTCATCGCAAATACATTGAATTGTCTCTGAGTAAGATATGAGCTCATTAAATAAAGCCTTTTCTTGTTATTGTCTACCGCAAAGACACATTTAAGAAACAGCATCAAGATGCAAAGCTTCATTTATTCATTTTGAGGAACAGCGTCAAAGAGATCAACACACAAAAACTGACAAAATAAAAAACACATTGTTGAAAATAAAGACGGATTATTGCAGACGCCTGTCTTCACAAAGCACTTCAACCATGAAAACAGCCAAGTGAATAGATATCAAAAACACTGCTTTATATTTCAGGTTAAAAAAAAAATCTAAAACAGTGTTTCCCAAATAAAACACATAAAAGTAAAAGCTACAACAAGCTGCAGGACCTTTACTAGCCACAATCCTTCCATGTGTGACAGTTTGATCAAATCAGCAGTAATCCATACTTAATTTTTCTATTTTGCTTCAGTTTTCAAGCACTTCAAATGACATCAGAATAATGACTTTCTGACGGGTAGGTCTGGTACTTTTGTTTGCTGCAGATCTTCTAATTTAACAAACTATTTTTGTATCTTGTTTTGTGTTTTAACAGGAAGACTCTGGTTCTGCCAAGACTCGTTCACAAACACACCCATCTCCAGCAGCATGGCCTTTGGAATAGGACGGGCGTGACGGGACACGTACAGCTTCCTCAGACTTTGATTCATTGGCGATGGCTTATAGTCCATGCACGAGTCACCACTCAGACTCGGAGCGCACGTCACCTCCAATTTGTAGAACAGCTGACCACGATTGAGATAACAGAGATCCTGTTTGACTCCTGCAGTTAAAACCTTCTCACACGCTCCGAGCAGGTCGTCATCCCAGCCGCTGTCTTGATCCCAAACTTCAAATTTGACTTTATTTACTGAGGACAGATCCTGGTCACCCAGGTCGATCACCATGTCCCAGTGTGGGTTGTTGTTGTTGGTAATGACATGGGTGCGGTGTTCAATCTTGTTGAAAAACACCTTCACGAAGCCATCTGTGGATGTGAACCAGTCACCCCACAGACCAGCGGCTCGCTACACTTTGACGATGACCCGAGCCATGCCCTTACGAGTCGGGCAGCAGTCTGAGTTCACAGCAGGATTGTTGTGGCACTGACAGACGCAGGAGTCCCTCGAGTCGCTCTTAACTCCAGTCTGACAAGACTCACTGCAGTTCTTCCACAGGCCTTTCTCCAGGATGTAATGAGTGACGGCTGAGCGCAGATTCTGCCGTGTTTTTGTGTCAGCGGGCAGTAGTTCATGCAGAGAGTCCAGGGAGTATGAGACTATATCAGGGTTCTGTGGTATGGTGCTGAGCCATTCCTTGTAGGCTGATGGACTTTTATCAGCAGAGAAGAGGAGGTCTGGCTCTGTGGTGTGGCCCCCCTTTATTTCTGTGAATCTGTTCATAAAATAGGTGTTTCAGTAACATGATTGTAGTTCTGTTATAATAAAGACTTATGTGCTGAAAAAAGTTGGATAAAAGATCAACTTTACTCAAAATTTTAATACATTTGCAGTGGACTCCACTAGAAATTAATGCAAGATGTTCTCGGGGGGGGGGGGCTCTGCTGCACCTGTTTCAGGAAGTAGAAGTGGGCCAGATCAGAGTTGAGCTGAACACGGCAGGATTTGGAGTTTTTGCTTTACTTATATTTGGAAATCTCTCCTTGGAATAGTAAACATCAACACAACTCTATTTACTCTGCAACACTGATGTTTGATCTCCAGAAATAACAAAAGTCTGGAGGAGTTCTGCTGTGCGGTGGAGTTGCTAATGCTGACAGTTAGTTTCTACTAGTCAAGATGTTCTCTGCTGTTTCCTGGAGCTAAACCAACAACAGCTTCCCCGTTGCGAGTCAAGATGGGCGAGTCCGTGAATGTAAAAGGACAGAGTGATGTGGACCTGTCAGGATTTCACCGTCTATTTTCTGTCAGAATCTAAAGCAGGAGATAGGTGTAGGAGACCACTTTCATGTTTAGCCTGAATGAAAAACTCAGAGTGACCGATTGTAATCAGAGATAGTTAAAAACTGCTTTTATGGTGAAGTTGACCTTTAAATGTCCTGGTACATGAGAAGAACAACAGAATGTGTGAGAAAAACTGTTCCGCACCTGTCATTGAAGAGGTTGGAGAATGCTGCCTTACTGTCTGATTTCTGTATGTCCTTTTTGCAGTGTTTAGATTCGGTTGTTATCGTGGCTCTGAAGCTCGCAGATGCCTCGACAGCGAGGCACATCTGCACCTCCTCGGCGCTGAGCCCCTGCAGGCTGGCCTGACACTGCCGGATGCTGGTGACAGAGTGAACATCTCCTCCAAGTTTCACCTAAAATAGAGTTTTAGGAACATGTTTTGAACAATTTGCACTATCTTAATTGCTGGTAATAAAAGTGCTTTTAAATGTGGTCGTGTTATCCTTCTGGGTCACCTTGGTGATGTAATGGGTGCCAAATGTATCAATCAGTTTGTAAAAGTGTTGTTTGGTTTCTGAGCTGTAAACTTTAGGAAGTCGCTTTGCAGCTTTACCGAATTCTTGGTGCAGTTTGGGAGATCCGGACACTCGGTAGCTGATTGTAACAAACAGAAGAACAGAAAGCAGACGGAACTGAAAAAAGTTACATTTGTTTTCAGCGGCATTCTCTTTATTTGATGCAGACAAAGGAATGTGTAGAACGAAATGTTCCACTGGAGTTCCCGAGCCCTTACCTGTAATACTCACAGGACATGCTGACACTTGCAAAGCTGAACTTGTCACTCTTAGTTTTCTCCATGGAGTAGTCAGCCAGTTTAGAGTTTGTTCCAGCTAACATCAGCGAGGCGCCTGTTTTTAAAGTCTGAAAATTTAAGCCTAATTTCCAGTTGTTTTCCACAGAGGAGGAGCTGGATCTGACCAGAGCCTCACTGGACTTGTAAAGTTTGGAGGAGACCTTAGCGCTGCAGGATTGTTTGGCCCTCCAGTCCACCACGGACAGGGGCAGCTTCTGCTTTTTGTTGTCCAGATAAGGGTTGATGCACAACATGCAAGATTTATCCTTGCGTTTCCACTTATTCATGTCAAGCACAAAGGCTCCTTTACGCTCCATTTTGGTGATATCAAAACCTTCACCAGCCAAGTTGGAACCTGGAGCAAATTCAGCCTCCTCGCACTGTGTGGATGTCTCATATCTGCACAACTGATGTGTGCACGGTGGAAAGACCAGCAAAAGGCTGGCACAGGTGGAAAAGGTCAACAAGAACATGTTGGATATGATGCAGACTGAAAAAAAATGTATTTTCTGTTGACAAAAGAATAAAATATCGAAAAAGTTATTTTCAATTTAGAAGAAAATGGCAAAAAATGTTAACACCATTGGTAAAACCATTGCCTTTTCAAAATTATGCCCCTAACTTATGTTAAATGAGCTAAACAGTGACAGAAATGATATGCCTGAATATTAGTGAGACCTGATAAATACAATAAATGGGCACTGTCAAAATTAAAGAAAAATAATTAGAACATTTCTTAAACAAAAATAAATTTTTGACTAATTTCAAATGAAATTAAACATTTCCTAAATAACTAAAACAGGTCAAAGCGGAAGAAAGTAAATTATTATAGTAGAAGACGCCAAATCATCTCTTAAGAGGACACAGGGTCCCCGGAGGATGTAAGAAGAGTTTCTAAACTACTAAAATCATTCTGTACATTTCGAAAGCATCCGTTCGTCAGAAACTCACCCTATAGTCTGCGAGTGCTGGCGCCTGCTCTTGTCAGATCTAATCTGTTGGTGGGATGCCTATTAGTGTGAAAAACGAGGCGGATTTTAATTGGCTGATCAGTACAAGTACGTTTCGTTTCTCTAAGGTGTTTGGGTTGAGGCCATAGGTGAGAAACCGAAGAGGGGTTGGTGGAATATACCTAGTCATGTGTTAAATTTATGTGGAAAGCTGAATGCTTGAGCAGGTCACACGTGGTCATTGTGTGAAAAAATAAATGGCTTGTTCACCACAGAAGGTTTCCAGACTGTTTTATCGAGCTTCGTCGTGCAATGTGCAAGAGTTCAAGTTAAATCCTTTCAGTTTATTGTTTTTGTTACGCCTAATGACTGGTGCAGTTTCCCTGTGGATCAAAATCTTCTTAATTTACGGGACAGCATAACATTAGAAACTCCTAACCTGAGCAGAATTCAATTGCATGAGCCGGAAATGCATAGATTAGGTCATCTTGAATAGTTATAGCAGCACATTTCAACAGTTTATTTTAGCGTAGGAAAAATGATTAAATATTTGATATTGATATTGAATGTAAGCCATTAATGATGCAAGTGGGGTGTGAGTGTGATGATGGAGAAGAATTCTGGAGTGGATAAGATGACGGGATGCAGAGTTTCCCCTGATGGGACAGATTTCCAATGGACACGTTGGAGCAGGAAACAGAGGTGACGGAAAAGTAACGTTTGGGATCCAGGACAGGAATGCAGAAGGACTTTTTGTGGTGGACTTATAGCGGAGGTAGAGTGGTAGGTGAGCGTAGCCAGACAACGTGGTGGTGTGTGTAGGATGGCTGGTGGAGAAAGAGGACAAAGTTGTAGAAGCGGAGTGTGGTGTCAGCGGCAGTGGCATCTGTGTACAGCAGCCTCGCCCCCATCAGTGAGATGCTGATGGTGTTGCCACCACCGTGTGACCGGATGAATGAAGTGTAAATGTAAAGCACTTTAGAGTCCTCTGACTCAGAAAACAAACCACTCTCGGCTATTATCACATGAAGAGCTTCAGCTACCCATGTGTTTGTGGCAGATGAAGCTAACAATAAACCGTGAGGTGGAAGAACTCCAACCAGGGGGGACTGTGGAAATAAGAGTTCAAGCATAGGTCAAATGAACAGAGTGTGCAGCAGAGCAAAAAGGGAGGAGCTGCAGGAGATGTCCTCTGGAGAGGCCGAACCTGCAATCAGCAGGTCAGACATTCCACCATCGTGGAACGACTCAGGTAAGGTCTGCATGGTCCTGAGCCTGGTGAAGGATGGGTGGTGCAGTGAATGTCTCATGACATGTTTTATTTTGCTGCTCTGGACAAAAAGGGCAGAGTGAGTTTGTCTAATGGTGGTGGTTGCTGAACCAAGACCTCTAAGAAATAAACACCTAAACTGCTGATTTTAGGATGAAGGGTGGCAACTGCTGCTGCAAAAAGTCTGTTAAAATTTAAATTAATTCAATTCAAATAAACAAGTTAATAAATACATAAGCAGAAGTAATAAATAAACAATTAAAACCAATATAAATAAATAAATACAATCCACAGACTCCAGTTAGAACAGGAAAAGAAAAACCAGAACAAAGATTTAATTGATGAGAAATTGAAGAAAGACTGGTCAGCTGGAAGAGGGCCTAAATTATTTCCAAGGTATTGCAGAAACCCGCCAGCAACCAGTGCAGAGATTACAAATCCAGCTTCAGGAAAAGGAAGCTCTTTGTGAAGATCTGCAAAACAGAAAATGGGAATCACAGCTGAGACAAGAGCAGAAGATCGAATGGATGAAATTGAAGAACTGAAGAAAAAGAAGTGTAAACTCAAGGACCCGATGGAGAATTTTTACTCCAGAAAAATGAGACAGAGAAGTTTTCTGGGGAGTTGAACACCAGCTGGAGGCAGAGGTGGACTGGCCTATCCGGCATTCTGGCACTGTCCCGGTGGGCCGCTTAGCCAAGTGGGCTGCTTGCCGACACTACTCCACAGTTGGTGATCTGCAGAACATTAGCTACATGGTAACCCGAAGCTAACAGAGTTTTTCCAGGCATTTTTAGCAAGAAAAACGTGGTAGAGTGATGATATAGGAGTTGTTTTACCGCGTTAGCATGTGGCTAATGTCCCGCTGATCTCCACCCATGGAGAATGAGCTGATCTGGAAGGCCAGGGCTTGCGGTAGCAGCGGTCTGGCCCTGCTTGTAATTTAACAGTCCCAGTGCATATTAGATCTCACATTCAACCTAGAGAAGAGTCCGCGGGCAGCAACACCCCCCACCCCTACCACTCTCCCAATGGGGAGGGCCGACGATTTGTAAAAATGCCAGTCCACCCCTGGCTGGAGGAATAAACTTCCTTTTACAAGAAACTAGAAACCAGTTTGAACAAAGAAAATTATCATGAGGCTGAACTCGACAACAACAGCGTTCTGATCCGTGAGAATCCTCAGCTCAAACAAGAGGTGATGGACAACATGTCTTTGAGAAAGACCATTTAGACAAGAAACATGTTCAGGAGTTGCAGCAATTAGAGAAGAAGCTTGGAAAAGAGCAAGGGATTGGACTGAGTTTGGAGTCTGGGCTTATCCAAAATAGGGAGACAGCCAGAGCTCATGACCAAGAACTAGAGACAAACCTCAGTAGTATTATTGTAGACCACATGTGTCAGACACAAGGCCCGCGGGCCACATCTGGCCCGCGAGATAAATATCAACAATACATTAAAACTGACCCGCTGGTCGATTTTACAGCATAGACTACAACTCCCATGATGCTTTGCGGCGTTAGCGGAGCCGAAGCGCCCCCTCCTTTGTGTTTTTTTCCAGCGTCTGCTGCCGGTGTCTGCAGCTCTCCTCTCACTCAGCGCCGAGTTTACTCAGCTATTTGCCAACATTGAAGTACAGGAATTGAGATTTTAACCACTCAGTAATGTATTCACGACTGAAAGAGAAAGTTTTCCGACTAACGTCCAGACAGAGCTGATATAACTCCAGCGAGCAGCGACACGCTCAAACCAGCATGACTCTGTGGCTGCTGTAGTTTTTATTTTTCCTCCCCGACACACAACAACGTGGTCAAGCTGCTCAGACATGTTCAGCAGCACAAACCTATGTGAGCACCTGTCGTCATCTAATGTTGTCATTATTATGATGAAGATGAACAAAACAACAGGAGTGTCCTCCTCAGCTCAGAGCTCCTCAACCCCATGATGCAGGTATCTGGCTGGAACAGGTGAGCATCACAGTAAACCAGTGGAGCAAACTGAGCTTTAAATATGTTGGTTTTATGCTCTTTTTCTGCTCCTAAACATGAAAGTTAACAGGTGAGATGTTGCATTTTCATTTAAGATAAAATAATATTTTTATTTTGTTGTTGGCCCGTGAGAAAAGATTTAACCTACAGTAAACAGGAAGTGGAAAGGCTGCAGATAGATGAATAGAATAGAAAATCCCTTTATTGTTCCTCTGTGGGGAAAGCTAGACGTCACAGCAGCGATGACACGTATTACAGGAGAAAAAAAGGAGAATAAAAATAAGAAAAATTAATAAACAAGAAAACATAAATCCTGAATAGATTTTTCAAATGCTGATTATACCACAAGTAACGAATACCACTGATGTGTTTTATTTAAAATGTACTTGCTTGTGTATAATTTGGTTATTCCACGTTCGGTGTTAATGAAAAAATAAGTTTGTTTCCAAATTAAAAGGTTCAAAATTGCATATACGTTGATAAAGAAAATGTGCAAATTTGTCGTCACTCTTTCAAAAAATATGAAGTTCGGTCCGCGACTTCGTCCCAGATTTTCATTTTGGCCCCGTGTGAATTTGAGTTTGGCACCCCTGAGGTAGAGCTTCAACTGGACCACATACAAGCTAATGAGCTGCATGGGCAGCATCAACAACTAAGTTTTGAGTTCCAACCTGGTTCTGAAGATAAATCAGAAGAACCACAAACATCTGTGGAGACAAATCTGATGGTGGGATTGAAGTTAAAATCAGAAAATCAGATTTTTTAAAATCTAATCCGAGTTAAGGATTTTCAAATTAAAGCAAACCCTTCACCCAAATATAAATATAGCCCCAAAAAGAGTGGTCTGATTCGGGTTCGAGTGCAGGTCTGGTGTCTCTACAAGCTTGTCAGGAGATGTGGCAGCAGGATGAGACCATGAGATGTTCTCTAGAAAGTCCTCATAGCACCATATTCTTCTTTTCTACCTGAAATCAATAAATCAACTAAAAAGGTCCTTCAGAAAAACATCATTAACACCAATAAATACTTTGGAAAACCAGGGCGCAGGCTTAGTGAGTGCGGGTAGATGGAGGACAGGTGAGAGAATAGATGACAGTAAGATAAAATGATGATAAGATAATCATGTAAAGGAGAAAAAGGTCAACAGTTTAATCCATAACTGAATGCCTCTTTTTGCAGTGGGAGTGAGGAGCAAGCTGGTTATTAAAATTGTTCAAAAGTTTGAAGTAGTGCATTTTTTAGGTTGTTGAACCTGTTTTGTGACCCTTGCATAAACACACAGCTTTAATCCTGTTTTAAACTTCTTTTTACGTTCTACTGAATGTCTGCTATTACTGTAGCGTTGTGGTCACACATTTTAGTGCCCGTATGGTTTGAAGGTTTGAATGTTGCAGATGATACAGTGATCAGGGGACAGATGAAAGAAAACGTCTGTTCTCTTTGGGTGTAACATAAATGGACAGGATCAGAAATGAGGACATCAGAGGGAAAGCTCGTTAGATGTTTTGTTCAAAGACGCCAGGTTGAGATGGTTTGGACGTATAGAGAAGAGGGATAGTGATTACATCTGTAGAATGGCGCCTAGGTCGGAACGGCCAGGCAGGAGACCTAGAAAACAACAGAGGAGATTTATGGATGCAGTGAAAAGGGACATGATAGCGATGTGGAGGATAGGGGTGAATGGAGCTAGATAACTACCTTGAAGGGAAATGCTGAAACAGAGTCAGATGTTTAATTATTGATGTCAGATCAGACTGAACCAATCATCAGCACGTAAAAGGATGAAGTCCATCTACTGGCTGAAGGCAAAGCAGCAAACATAAAAAACAGTGCATCAGACAACAATAAACCACTTTTATGACCGTTGTCACAAATTCAGCTTTACAAACAAAGCTAGGACTTCTGAGACCATTAAAATAGTTTCAGTCAGAAGGACCTCAGGAAAAACATTGCTTTGGCTCACCGGTGTTCTCTCATCTAACTGGGAACGCTGGTGAGACGTGTATGGACAAGATCCTAATTCAGCTGGTGTTAAATGATCATAAATATTCACAATGAAACAAATCAGATGTAAAAATGAATCGGAACAATGCTTGTATGTTGATACGGTGGAGACGTTCTGTGAAACTGTTCCATCTTCTTCTTTTTCTGTGTGAATGTGTTTGTGTAGGTTGTGATTTGTTTTGTTGTGGAGCAGGACTTGGTTTGTGGCTGTCTAGCAGGGGAGACTAGTACTAACAGGTACGAGTCATCTGTTCCAGGCATCAACGGTAGCTAGGGGAGGAGTGATTCATTCAGGGCTCTGAAAGGATTATGAGACGAACTTCATCTTCTACCCAGAAATTATGGATCCGTTTCAGGGCCTTACTGTGTGTGACTTAACTAACAAGTGATAAAATCCACGTCTGCTGATGTTTGCATTGATATCAAATGTTTATTAAATGTGAAGCGAAAATTATTCCTCAGACTTCCAACCTTCCAGGTTTAATTGTTTGCTTTTTTTGTCAAATTTGAATGAAAGTAGGAGCATCATTCATGAGCGATCGTTATTTTAAGTTCAGCCTCCAGTTCTAATTGGGAACATACACTCAGTTATGAATAGAAAAAAAATTCAAGCAATATAGGCTCCAACAAAAGCCTCTGACCTGAACTTTAAAATAGCTGTGATAATTTCTTATGCAGTGTTGTTGCCTTGCAGCAAAAAAGTCTGCTGGGTTCGATCCAATCTCTGGCCTGTGGTCTTCCTACCAGTGGGTTCTCTTTCACCCAATCTAAAAATATGACTGATGGCCTTTCTAAATCGTCCCTATGGGTGTGAGTGTGTATGCCTCTGAGTTGCCCTGCGGTGGACTGGCAACCTGTTCAGGGGTGTACGTACCGCCTGGTTGCCTGAAGTCTGCTGGTAAAGGGCGCCAGCCCCCACCTACCCACCCACCCCTGTGACCGTATTGATAATGGATGGATGTGAATTTAATTCTCACAATAGTTTTGTATTTTCTGTTTTATTGTTGTGGTAATTCTGTTTTATTATCACACATTTCTGGATATTTAGAGTAAGAATGGTTGTTTCATTCATTACCCCTTAATGACGAGGTTTATAATCCAGTAGTGGAGCAGAGGGAACTATATATACTGTGTTTCTGGCCTTTTCCACCATGTCTGTTTTATTTTGAAAAACGCAAACCGGAAGTACAGTTAGAATTTCTATAATTGACATTTTGAGGCGATGCAGCGGAATCAAGGCCGATAGAGCGGGACCAGCTATTGAAGGAAAACCGTCAGCTGGACATCATGCTGGGGGAAAATTGGATTTAACTAGTCAAGAAGAAAATAATAACACGGACCGAGGCGCGTGTTTATGGAGAAAGCCGACTCAAACATATGTTTCCTCCTCAGAGACCGGACGTTGGCAACCGGCTGCCAACCGGCTTGCTAAACCCGTAGTCCTTCAAAATCTCCGCTCCCGAATCTCGGCTCTCATCTGCTTTCATAAGCGTTCTGGCGGACACCCAGCATCCAGATGGACTGACACGGGCACGCGGCGTCTGTTTTAAAAGTAAAAGTCTCATTAATAATAGTCATTTGTTGTAAACCTGACCATCAAATCTGAATCAAGCTAGCATCCTCTGGAGTCGGACTCATTTGCGGCTTTCGCAGCATCACCGTCTGGGACGCGTTCAAGTCTGCCCCGCCGCACCGGAGTCTTAACGAGTCTTTAACATGACAAGAGCCGCTTCGTTCCCCCATGCTGCTGCTGCTGCTAAAACACGCACATGCCAAATGTAATGACCGTTCCCAGGCTGCAACATGCCTTTGTCTGGCCGAGTCCCTCTCCATCCTCCTTGCGGATGACACTCGCACAGGTACCGGGTGTTCAGAACACGCAGCGGCGGCGCAGGGGGAACCGTAGCTGGGTAGCGCCTACAGAGACCTAACCAGAGGTAGCAGCAGAATAAAACACTACCAATGATATCCCACAAGGTGTTGGTCGCAGTGGTCCTGCTGAACGTGTACATGGGTGTGCAGTCAGTCTTCTGCCTGTTCGGCGGAGTCCTCCTAACGGTTCTGTTCGCCATGGCGTTCCTGAATGGACCCCGGCTGCTGGACTGGGCCAGCTCTCCTCCACATCTCCAGTTTAATAAATACGTCCTAACGGGATACCGGCCCATTTCCTCTGTGCAGGACTGCATCCGGAGCCTGTTTTACCTGCACAACGAACTTGGGAACATTTACACTCACGGTGAGTTCAACAATCGAACAAGTGTGGTGATAAAAGCACGCGCTTGGTCAGCAGGTGAGACCATAACCCTGCACAGGAATCTGGCTCTGCACATTTTAGTCGATTATTATGAAAATAATAAAAAACTGAAAGAGTAATCGGAGCTTTTAAGCTTTCATTTAAACCAGTCTTCATTTTTTATTTTACACCACATTATAAAACACAACTTCCAACAAACCATTAGCCCTAATGTTCACCTTTAAAATAAACTGCTTTGTTCTTTTGGGGCAATAAGGGGTGCAATATAATGTGGGTTAATTATAATAATACTGTTAAAAAGTGATATTTACATGTAATAATAATGTTTTCCTTCTTTATTTTGTAGAAATTAGGGATGGACAATGTATCGGCATCAATATCGGTATCGGCCGATGTAGTCATTAAAAAAAATATCGGTATTGGTCCGATAAATTAAACCGGGCCGATTTTAACAACCGATACTTTTTCCATCTTGTCTCCATTTGTTTGCCTGTTTCAGAGGGTGACGGGGGGATCTGTAAGTTTTTTAGTCATGTGAACAGTGAATGAAATCATTTCAGAAGCGTAAATGTGTGTGTTGTGTGTACATAGTAACGTAAATTCAGCTTTAATAATTTTCATTCTAAACAATACCTGCTGATTTTAGAAGCATTAATGTCAGTATATCGATATCGGTAAATATCGGTTATCGGTCATTACAGTGATCTTAATATTGGATATCGGTATCGGCCCAAAAATTTCATATCGGTGCATCACTAGTAGAAATAGCTTAAAAGATGTTTTTTTCTCTCTTCTTGTGACACACAATAAAGTGTTCTTGCACACATTAAACACGTTCTGTCATTGATGCAACTCACCAATTAAGCATTTTTTGGAGAAAAAAAATTGCAACTTTTTCTTTGCAAAAGAACAAAACACAAATCAAAATATTCAAAAAGGTTGAATGACGCATTGTGAAGGAAAATCTGCAGACATTTGTCTTCACTTCAAAACTGAGTTCTAGTTTAAAAATCAGAACAATGGTGCAAACTTTGATCACAGGCAAGACGGCTCAAGCTTATTTGTTGTTTTCTTTATTTTTCTAGTACAATTTGACTATTTCTGTTCGTCCATGTCCTCTTTTGCTCGTCCAACTAGTTCAAATGCAAACGTTTTAAAATTTCACTTTCTAAAGTGTTTCAGTTCCTTTGTACTCTTTTTCTCATTTATGCATTCACATGCATCTAATCTAAAACCCTTAATAACTGCCTTTTTCCAGCATTTCTTCTGGTCTCTGAGGTAACTTATAGAGTAGTCCTCCATCACTTGTGCAGAAAGACGTTCACAACTCTGCTAACTCTTTATAACAACTGGATGTTGATAATGAATGAATTTAGGATCATTTAAGTAATCAATTTTAAATAATTACAGCTCTATGATTTACTAGCTGTTGTTTAATGTGTTTATTCTGTAAGAGAAGGAGTCTTCCTGCAATGTGATTGGTCAGCTTCTGTTGCCTGACCAGGCCCAGCCTACCATTTTGCATCAGATCTTCTGAATTCAAAACATTACAGAAGCTTTTTCTTGGATGCAAATTGAGTCATTTTAATAATTTTCTCCCCAAGGAAAGGCACTTAAATACTTTGTTTTCCAGGACAACGATCAGATAAAGGAACAAAAATCATCTTTTGTTCTATAGCTTTATTATCTATTTACCTCACAGGTGTCTCACGAGAAGAAAATAATTCAAAATGCAGAATTTGGTATGAAGCATCTATTTTATATAAAAAATGCCATGAGACAAACTTTTCTTTTAACAGAAATCTTTCTAGAAAAAAAATATTTTAATCATGTGTTCATCTCTGCAGCCAGAGTCTGATCTTTTTATCAACCTTTTTTTTTTTTTTTAACTTGTATGATTGGTAGCTTCTCTAGCGACCCCTGTTGTTCCTCGCCAGAACAGATCCCTTATGTTAAAGGTCACGGCGCGACGTTGCTCTTGTGGCCGCCGTCCATAAATCAGCCTGCTGTCCTCTGAACTTTCTGTCTGCTTCCCTTCCACCTCAGAGCGGAAGCGAGGCGGAGCTGAGCAGGTGGAACAGTGCGGAACATCGGAGCTACGTTTCATGACCCGGCCTGTTTTGCATAGAAACTCCAAACATCCTGTCTGCAGCTCAGGTCTCAGACACGTTTCTCACCGCAGGGATTCAGAGGAGGCCTGAGTCCAGCCGGTTGACTGGGATGGGCTGGGGCTGGGGCTGGGGCTGGGGGTGGGGGTAGGAACACACTTAAAATAGATTTTACAGTAGATGGCAATAAAAGTATCACCTGCCTGGGACAAGCGCTTTGACTTTGAGAAGGGCAGTGTGAGCAGAAAAAAGGGAAGCGAGCGTCTGCATGTCAGAGAGTGATAAATGATAACAACTACTATCTGTGGATCAGAT